>NC_056743.1:1298207418-1298222418 GCF_019279795.1 Protopterus annectens | reverse complement strand
ACAAGAGAAACAAAAATATGTTTTAGTTCATGCATGGCCTTACCCTTCTCCTGAAAAGACTTAAAAAGCCTGAGAAGCTGCTAAAAATGTATCCCACAAAGCAGCAAGAGCAGCAGAACAGCAGAGGGCTTAGGAGACTCCATTTGGAGGTGTTCATAACACCTCTTCTGAACATCAGAAACCTGAGTGCAGTCCACTTAAAAAAATTCCATCATATGAGAGACAGTATCCCCAAATGAAATCTCCCCAAAAGGAGAGTCTGGACTAATAGTGTCCTCTTCCTCAGAACCAAAATCCAAAGGGGAGGGAATCTTAAGGGAATAGGCCAAAAACTATCAGAGTCAAAGTCCTCATCAGAGGAGTCCTGCTCCCTAGGTCTCTTAAGAGGAATACAGGACCAAGAAGGGGCAGGAACAGTGACTCCCTGAAGGGGCTTCAAAGCCATTAGAGCAGTAAACAGCCTCTGTGTAAAATCCCACCATTCATGCTGAGGATCCTTAGGAACAGGGGAAATATGCTTTGTCTTCTGCTTCTTCTTTATAGGGAAATCAGCCCTAAACATCTTAGGATGTTCAGACCCCTGTTGATAATCAATGTAGTGGGAATCTCCTCCCTAACAAGAATCTGCAGAACCCCCCTCGATCCCTCGGATATTATCAGATGCTATTCCCCCTGAACATCCAAAACATAAGTCTGCAGATTCTCCCAGGAAGTGAGAGAGGCTGGATCCATGATGGCCTCCAAAGCGGTTGGAGGAATCTGATCCTCAGGGCTTTCACCAGCCTTGAGAGAGACGTCCAGGAGAGGCAGTACAGTGGTTGAAAATCTGACATAACTTTTTTGTCTTCTTCTTAGCAGATGGCTGACTCTTGAACCGGAATGATTCTGCCATTGTACCCTGTGCCAACAACTTAAGATGTTGGTTTTCCAGGTAGATAGATGATAGATTCTGGATGACATGTAACCTAACAAAAAGTAAAAGGCAAGATAAGAAGAAAAACCCAATGGTACACTTATCTGAAAAAAGCTTGGTAACTAGGTGAAAGAGCATTCAGACTGACTACAGATGAAGGAGTTCGTACTGGCTGCAAAAGTTCTGAGGAAGGTACCTCTGTACATCACCTTTATGCACTAAGCTGTGAGCAAGGAGCATAAGTGTGAAGCATGACTTCCCTATAACAACAGGTACCATGGAAAAGGAAAATGAGCAGTTTCTGAAAATTAAAAACAAGCTGGTTTAATAGTAATTTAAAAGAGCATAAACACAATTCAAAACACAGCGTTTTCGTCTTATTCAGTCAGACTTCATAAGATACATAAAATTTCAGTTCAAACCAACTAATATATATATCCCAAGACATTCCACTAATTAAAATCACCACCAATAAAAATTCTCAGTTTAACATAATTAATTACGACTAGAGTATAGCTTGAAAGTGCACAATTCTACAACTGTGAACCTAATGGACTCGTATACTTGGCTTTGTGTGGGGAATGTGAATCCCTCTACATCGGAAAGACGGAGCGAAAATTGAGAAGGATTTATGAACATCATTATGATATTCAAAAAAAAAAAAAAAAAAAAAAAAAAAAAAAAAAAAAAAAGAGTCCAATGCTCTTTATAAACACACATATTAATATGTCTGAGTGGGTTCACTTTATAATTTCGAAATACTGAAATACCAAATTTCAGTATTTCAAAATTATAAAGTCGAAAATCCAAAATCGCGAAAGTGCATAATCGCGAATTCGAATATCTCAAATTTGCAGTTATGGCTTACGGCATGTGGCGTGCGGTGTTGGGAGTGTATCGTGTATAGATGTAGGTGCAATTGAAGGTAAGTGACTGTTTTGTAAGGGTTTTGTGTGGGAGTTTGAGTGTGTCTGAATGTGTGTAAGTGTTGGATGTGTTGATGTATGTATATGTGTGATGTTTGTGTGTGTCCGAGGGACTGTGAAATGTGTGGGTGTGTGTTTCCTTTTTGTGTCTGTGCGATCTCAGAGTTAGTATATATATATAAGTAGGGGGGGTGTACAGAGGCTTGCCCCCCTGCTTACATGTAGTGTAGGTTTGTTTGTGTTTTTGTGTTTGTGTGCGTTTTGTTTGTTGTAGTGTGGGTTGGACGATGTATGTGTTGTGTGGTGTATGGTGTGTATGTGTTCGTGATTGTGTGTTTTGCGATTGTGTGCTGTCGGGATTATGGACGTTCGACTTTATGATTTCGAAATACTGAAATTCGGTATTTCAGTATTTTGAAATTATAAAGTTAATCCGTCAGAGAGCATATTACTCCTTCTTTGTACTTGAGCAGGTAAAAAAAGGAAATCAGATGGGGACTATGGGAGAAAAAGATTGAATATAGGGAGTTATGTTGGCAACTGACTTTGCAAGCCACCAGCCCACCAGGACTTACTGATTACACTTCCATAACCCCCATATTAAAATTGAGAGCTGTCAAACTATGAAAGAAAAAAGGTTGTCTTTTTATTCACACTGTGTCACTCATTAGAAGAACCCCTAGAGGGGGCAAACACATTTCAATGTTTTATTATTAAGCTTATAAACGGTTGAACATATTTTATCAGATTTTAATATTTTATCCATGTAAATATTTTAAGCTGTGAAATAATTTGTAAATTTTTACATTATCACCTGGTTTGTGTTTTCTATGTCTTTATAATATGGTTTTATCTTATGTAATTTTTTAATGCTTTAATGCATAACGCATTTTTCAAGCTATACTCTAATCATAATTAATTATGTTAAACTGAGAATTTTTATTGGTGGTGATTTTAATTGGTGGAATGTCTTGGAATATATATATTAGTTGGTTTGAACTCAAATTTTACGTATCTGATGAAGTCTGACTGAATAAGACGAAAATTGCATTTATGCTCTTTAAATTACTATTAAACCAGCTTGTTTTTAATTTTCAAAAACTGTGCTGATTTCCTTTTCCGTGGTACCGGCTATGGTTCTGGTTTAAAGTTTGCTTGTTGGGTACCAGTCTGAGTTTCTTGGATTTCCCTATAACAACCCAAGGCTTTGGTATACTGGCTGGATGTCGGGCTACCCTAGCCAGGGTATCCTTAGTGTAAGGAATACTTCAACAGTGATATGGAACGAAATTTATAATACCAACTCCAAGATTACACTACAGTGGGGGAAAAGGTAAATTTCTCATTGAAGCACTTCTGTATAGATCACAGAATAGTGGGGATCAGGGAATTTACTCTCTTCACCACTGTAGTGCAATCTCGGAGTTGGTAAATATAATGTGTAGGGGATGTGGGGGGCTTGCCCTTCCTGCAAAAACATAGGCTTTTTTTTTTTTTTTTAAATTTAGAGTTTTCAGAAACTTGATCAAATAGTCTCGACCAAATGATTTTCCAGTTTCTGAAAACTCAAAGATATGATATAAACCCATGTTTGTATACAATATCTTCAGGATACCAAACACTTTATTCCACAGGAACACAAAAATAAACTCCAGTTAGTTTCGATGAACAGAAAGAGACTTCTTCAGACTGAGGTTTAAAATACAATCCACCTTTTAAATACTACAAATACTGTCACATGACCTATACTAAAACATATCATCCATCACATCCTTTTTCAAAAATTAATAAAATTAATGCAACGATTAAACAATTAGAAAGACACGTCTCATATAACAGACCATACTTTAAAATTCATTAAAAACATTCATTAAAAAATCAGAGAGGATAATAACTCAAGTGTTTGTGAGTTATTATCCTCTCAAATTTTTTAATGAATTCCTTTTAATAAATTTTAAAGTATGGTGGATTGTATTTAAACCTCAGTCTGAAGAAGTCTCTACTTCTGTTGATCGAGATGAAAGCGCTAACTGGAGTTTATTTTTGCATTCCTGTGGAATGAAGTGTTTGGTATCCTGAAGATATTGCATCTTTTTGTGTTATGTATGTATGTGTGTGTGTGTGTGTGTGTGTGTGTGTGTGTGTGTGTGTGTGTATATATATATATATATATATATATATATATATATAAATAAAACAACAAGACTGCTAAGCCAGATCCTGAGCCAAGGAAACACATAGTTGTAAGGTAGCTGAGGCTCTACTTAAACAAGAACAGGTGTGTAAGGGGGGAGGTACTTGCCCCCCCCCAAAAAAAAAAAAAAAAAAAACATTGATTTTTTTTTTTTTTTTTTTTTAATTTCTTGTTTTCAGAAACTCAGTCATATTCTCTCAGCCATATGATTTTTGAGTTTCTGAAAACCTGATGATATGCTATAATTCCATATAAATATGTATACATATCTACTTTGGAAGCTCAAACTTTCAAAACTTTGAACTTCATATGGTCAAGACAATAACATCAAATTTTGGAAAGTTCAAAACTTCAATAAAAAAAATTTCTTTTTTTTTACGTTTATGCAAGGGGGCAAGTCACCCTGCATCCCCACCACACCCCCTGCTAATTAAATATAGCAACTCAGAGATCACACTACAGTGAAGAGAATGGCAAATATCCTGTTCCGTGCTGTACGGCAATCTCCATTTAAACAGTTTTAAGTTTCAAAACTTTAATCTTATGGTCTCGAACATAGGAAGTCTAAAATTTTGAAACTTCAAGCTTCCAAAGTAGACCCATATATATATATATATATAAATACATACATATATATATATATATATATATATATATATATATATATAAATACATACATACATACACAGCCAGGTCCTGAGCCAAGGAAATGCACTGCTTTAAGGCAGTTAAGGCTGTACCAGGTAGGAAGTTAACAGACATCATCTTGCCTTTGGGGTTTATCAGGGTCATTATCTGTACTTACACTTAGATTCCTGACTTTCAAGATGTGAAAGGACTTGGCAGAGAAGTGTCAAGAAAGTTACAAGCTTTTGAAGGAGCACGGTGTTCCTGACTTACTTGGGTGGAACTACTGGCTTGCAGAGAAGGAAATAAAGATCTTATGCTTGAAATGCATATTAATATCTCCATTTTTTTCTAAACAGTTCTTTGTACATAACAGACAGCTCTGAAGTAGGCATAGGTACACTTTATTTACTAAAATACTTTATTTTAAAGTTTGATACTACGTACCCGAAGGGGTTAAATGAAGAACTCAGTTGGAGAGTACTGATTTAAATATTTAATTGAATTATTGATTGTGTATTTTTATAAATGTGTGTGTTGGTTTATTGTACTGTTTTACTCCCTGAAGGCATTTTAGCAGAGATGTCAGAGTACAGAGAGTTTTAATAAATTGCTTTGGGGTTCACTGGCCAGTTGTATTTTCTTTCTTTTGCTGTTGGACTTGCTGTGTTGCAGTTTTTTTCTATGACCAGTGATCCACAATATAATATTCCATCAGTTCTTCGCGAAACTGTGGGTGATGGAACTCAAATGTCGATAGTTTTTTATCGAATACTGGAGAACGACCCTCTCATTCTAATAATAGGGTTAACAATGGACAATCTTCATGCCATACTTGGGAGCATTGGGAAGAAAGAAATAAGCGCTGCCATAACCTTTTTCAAAATGTGGGACGTAAATTACCTGCATCTGTCACAGAAGAAAGTAAGTCTCTTTTTGAACAATTAGAGAAACTTATTTGGAAAGAGACTGCGACTTTCTTCAATTTGTCGGGTCTTCAAAAGTATTTAGACTTGGACATTACACCTAGGGGTCTTAGAGTTTACAAAGACCCCACAACTCCTTTTGATTTGGATAATGTGACAGATGCTTAGTTCCACAAACGCTGGGTTGCTGCAGCACACAGGTGCACTTCGGAGTGGGTGCAGATCCTAGTGGAACGGGACAAAGTCAAAGAAGAAGAACTGAGGGAACAGATAGAGTGTTTGTAATACTTTTTCAATGGGCACCCAGAGACAAGTGCCTGACACGTTTTTAGTAGACTTAAATTTTAAATTGCAAGACTATGAGAGAGAATTAATGTAAATGAAAAAGAAAAAAACTCCTGCATGATATCAGGGACTATGAAAATGGGAGGGCCTTCATTGCAAGGGCTAACAGAAAGAAGTCACGTAAAAACATGAGATTTAATACAACAGGGGAGGATAATCTGACCAACTCTTCCTTTTCAACGTCAGATGGTCATTATACTTCGTTTGATGAAGACTGGGATCATGTAGAAGAATTTCCAGCTCTTCCTGCTGCCCAACAGTCTGAAAACTGTCAGACTTTTCGGAGAGACTAACAATTTCAGAGGAGGTAAACTGGGGAGAAAGCATCCACTTGAATATCAGGGAAATCTGCACAGAGAATCCAACACATAGAGAGGCCACAAGAGAGGAAAATGATGATGCATTGCCTTCAATACTGGACAGTTATGTTGTAAATTTATCCAGTTTCAGTTTTAGTGGTATTGAGCCATCAGTTTTAAATCGAGGCTTGAAATTTATACCTACAGTGTTGCCTCGACTACATGACATTAAATGTGATGTATTTAAATTTAGTAGAAAATTGCATTTATGTCATTTTTTAAACAATAAACAAGAAGTTGATGCTTTGTTGGAATGTGATGTTAATACTGATAGCTCTTGTGATAGTTTTTACTCTTGTGACTCTGAAAGTTTGCCAAATGCATACTGTTGTTTGGAGACTAAAGATGTGCATTATAAAAGTGTTTTGTGCCTCCAGTGTTAAACGAAGAGGTATTACAGTTTACTAATATTCTTAATTATGCAATTGAAAATGTGTTTCAAGAGTTCAAGAGGAATGTATATTGTATGGAATATAACTTATCCCTTGAGGAATGGAAATCTTTAATAAAGTTGAGTCATATGAGAGAAATTGTTTTTAAACCATCTGACAAAGGTAATAAGTTGGTTGTTATGCATTATAAACAATATATTGCTATGTGTGAGGAACATCTTAAAAATGAAACCACGTATGAAAAGGTCCATGTCTCTATGTAGGATAATGCAATTGTAGAATATACTAATTTTTTACACAAGGGTGCCAGATTGGGTTATTTCTCTGATCAAGATATTAAAAAAAAGTTTTATGCAAAGGATTGTAGGATGGCATACATTTATTGCCTTCCTAAAATACATACAAAAAAATGATAAAACCTCCTGGAAGGCCTATAGTATCTGGATGTGAGTATTTTTACATAAAATTGGCTTGTTTTACATAGTTATCTGAAACCCTTTGTGTATAAATTACCTTCATATATACGGGATGTCTTTAATTTTTTAAATAAGATTAAGGACATCAAGTTGAACAAAAGCATGTATTTCATTACACTTGATGTTAAAAGTCTGTACACGAATATTCAACATGTTTTTGGTACTGAGGCATTGAGGTTTTTCTGGGGTCTAGCCCAGTTTCAGAATATGTCATTGAACTGTTATATTTTTGTCTTATTCATAATTTTTTTGAGTTTAACAATACATTATATAGACAAAAACAAGGTAAGGCAACGGGGGCAGCTTTCGCCCCCATGTATGCCAATTTAAGTATGGGCTTTTTTGAGAATGAATATTTGTATAGGAATGCATTTTTTTGTCAACATGTATTGAGGTATTATAGACACATTGACGACCTAATTTTCATAGCTCAAGGTGGGCAGAATTTGGTTTCAGAATTTATTACTAGCTTGCATTATAATAGATTTGGTTTACAATTTGATGGCCTCAAGGTAGGCACAAGTGTATCATTTTTGGATGCCGTGATCAGCATAGACAACTCCTTTTTACGTTCTTCTGTACATAGAAAATTTGATTCTGGAACACAGTTTATGCATGGGGGTAGCTGTCACCCAACACATACTCTAGAGGCATTACTTTATGGTGAGATGCTTTGCATTTCTAGATTATGTAATCTAGTTGATTTTAAACATGATCTAAAAATAATGGTGGGCATGTATAGAAAGAGAGGATATGCCAAAGAGTTATTGGACAACTGTTGGAAAAAAATTCCTTAATAAAAGTGTTAAATTTGAAAGGAATGAAAGACATAGAATACCCTTATATCGTAATGATATAGCCCAAAAAGATAATATTTATTTTGTTACTACATTTAGTGAATTCAGTGTAGAGATTACACAGTTAATTAAATATTATTGGGGCTATTTTTGCTCTCAAAAAATGTTTGTACTTGGTTAAATAATTTGCTTGGGATATCATATAGAAGGGGCAAACATATTCAGAATTTTTTAATTAGAAGTAAATTTTGTATGCCAGTTACTAATTTTTGCTCTCAACCAGTAGTGACAAGTACTTACATTTAATGTAAGGCCTGTAAATATGTAGTGAATAGTTTCTCTAAAATTAATGACATCATTTTTAATACTTGGGACAAATTTTCTTGTGACACTGTAGGTGTTATTTATACACTGAGGTGTCCATATAACTTGTTTTATATTGGGGAAGTTAAGAAATAATTCAAAGTAATGCTTATGGAACATATAAAGGATATTAAGAATAAAAGGGACGAGAGTCCTATAGCAAGACATTTTAATGAATTTCATAATAGCTGCAGTGAGGTTCTACAGGGCACTATTTTAGAAAAAATGAATGTATCTGGTTTTGAAACAGAGTTAGTGAAACATCAACTCTTATTTAAAAAAGCTATATGTATTTTAAAGTTTGATACTATGTACCCGAAGGGGTTAAACAAAGAACTTAATTGGAGAGTACGGATTTAAATATTTAATTGAATTATTGATTGTGTATTTTTTATAAATGTGTGTGTTGGTTTATTGTACTGTTTTACTCCTTGAAGGCTTTTTAGCCGAGACGTCAGAGTACAGTGTGTTTTAATAAATTGCTTTGGGTTTCACTGGCCAGTTGTATTTTCTTTCTTTTGCTGTTGGACTTGTTGTGTTATAGGTACACTTTATCTCCAGTTACAAAAGGGGACAAACACCATGTATTATACCAGTAGGAAGCTGATACGAAGAAATGCTATTCAAAGCTACAAAGAGAGTTGCCAAATCAAATGAGCCCTTACACCCTACAGTATTACTTGTTAGGCTGAGAATTTCTACTGGTAACTGACCACACCCTTTTGTAGTAGCTGTACAAACAAAAAATTGAAATCCAAAACTATCACAATGGGCTATAACCCTAACCCTCTAGCCCTTTAACTTCCTGGAAAGGACAGAGGCCTAATTACTGGAGTAAGTTTTACTGATCTCACCAAAGCCTTTGATCTTGTCTATCAATCAGTTCTCCTAGACCATTTCAATGAAAGAAGCATTCATGATCACACACTGTCTTGGTACAAAAACTACCTCTCTAACTACTACTTCAGTTAATTTCAATTTATCAACCTCTCTGTCAGTCCTTCTGCAGAAAGGTGTCCCTCAAGGATCTGATATAGCACCTCTCCTCTTTTCTATCTACATTAACAAACTTCCTTTTGATCTCCCCAACTTCCTCTCCTCCTTTATACTGATGTCATGATCCTATTCTGTCCCAACCATTCTAGCTCTTCTCTAACTCAAACCGCAGGCTGATTTTCATGCCCTTATTCAATGGGTCAATGACGAACAATTACTGTTAAACTCAAACAAAAACAATTTTTTCTGGCACTAGTAAAAGCTTAATTCTATCTCCAGGGCCTCTAAAATCCTCACTCATCTTAATAACACTATTGAAAATGTCACTTCATTCAAATACCTAGGGATTTGGTTGGCCTCTTCTTAAATTTTCAACTCTACCTGGACTACATATACAAAAAAAAACAACCTTCTACTATTCTCGGCTGATAGGATCTCCCCTTTTCTATCCAGACCCTGTAAAAATGCCATAAATAATGATATCTTACCTGCCCCTGCTAATTGCTGCGGCTTCTAAAATAAATGTATCCACCAATCAGTCCATTTCAAATGTCGTTAGCAGATTCATCACCATCTCCCCAAGAAAAAAACACTGAAAAAAATTGGCTACCTCTGAAGCAATGTGCTGACTTTCTATTTGCTTCTCAACTTTTTAAAGTTACCAAGAATGACACCTTCTTTCCACTAGATTCCAGGCCATTCAGAGATACACTAATGTTATTTATGTATTTATTGACATTTGTTAACCGGGTTTGTCCAGCTGGGTTTGTGGCCCATTTTCAGTGGAGACTCGAGGAGAAAATCTCCAGTAGTACATTTTAAACAAGTACAATTTTAAACAATATTGATATAATAGCAGTTATAGCAAAAAGATTCACATATGTTGGGTTACATGCATAAAGTTAAAGTTGCATTAAAAAGAAGATAAGTAACAATTTTACATTGATATAGCTCAACAGGTCAACAATAAACATTTTTGTTTGTATAAAGTTATGCAAATGCATAGCAGACACTGGAGAAAGAGGTGTAATGAGGTACTAAGTATGATCCTTTTGAGGGTACATAAAGGGACGGTTCTGGAATTGAGAAAATAAGCTTTTAGTTCATTTTTAAAGTGTGAAGTGTGGGAGATTGAACGCAAGTCAAGAGGAAGTTTGTTCCAAGCATGGGCAAGGGAGTGTTTGTAGTGTAGTTTGCCTACTGACCTTTTTGGGTGGTAGATATCAAGTAATTGTTGGCTAGAAGTATGGAGGGTCTGGGATGGATGTAGATGGAGACTAAGAATGATAGAGATGGACAGAAGGAGGGTTTATAAAGAATAGAGTGTAGCATATGAAATTGATAAGGTAGCAGAAATTGGGGAAGTTCAAGCCATTGAAGAGAATTTAAAGAAATGCAGTGGTGTGAGTTGTATGGGGAGATTGTAATGAATCTGGCTATTTTATGGCAAGTCTGTTGGAGTTTGTTTAGAGTCGAGGTCTGGATATTGGTAAGAACTGGGGCGGCATATAAGAGGGAGGGGAGGAGGAGTCCCTGGCCCAGGGTAAGTCTAGATTCAGGGGTTAGGAATTTTTTGTTCCGATATAGCAGACTTAGTTTCTGGTTTGTTTTTTTTATACATTGGAGTACGTGTAGGTTGAACTTTAGTTCATCGATAATGACCCCTAGGTGTTTTGTGTGGGTTTCAGGTTGGATAGTTGTATTGTTAGAAGATGTAATAAAAAGGAGGTTTTGTGATGAGACCGGGGAAGGAAAAGTAGGAGTTTGGTCTTTTTGGGATTTAGGATCAATAGGTTGTGAGAGAGCCATTGTTCAGTGGATAGTAGGGCCTGTTGGGTCAGGGAGTGTAGTTCAGGAATGTTATTTGAGATGGCTATAAGTGTGGAGTCATCGGCATACTGAATACGGGAGGATTCTTTGCATGAGATGTAAAGATCATTGGTGAAGATGTTAAACAAAAGGAGTCCCAAGATGGAGCCTTGGGGAACACCAGTGGAGATGGGAAGAAAAGGTGAGGAGGATGAGAGCCATTTGACAGATTGTTCCCAGCCAGATAGGTAACTATTAAACCAGGCAAGTGCGGAGGGGGATGGGTGGAGATTTGCGAGTTTGGATAGTAGTAGAGGATGAGAGACAGTATCGAGGGCTTTGGAGAGATCTAGGAAGAGACAGGAAATTAGTTTATTGTTGTCTAGGGCCTCTGCAATGATATGAGTGAAGAAGAGGAGGGCAGTGGTCGTGCTGTGGTGAGGATGAAACCCATGTTAGGTAGGGGTAAGTAAGTGGTGGGTGAGAAGGTGATTGAGAAGCTGTGAGTGAATACATTTTTCAAATATCTTGGAGAGGGGGGACAGAATAGCAATGGGTCGGTAGTTTGAGGGGTCAGTGGAGTTTCCACCTTTATGAAGAGGGATAGTGAAGAAAGATTTCCAAAGGGTAAGGACAGATGATTCCAGAATAGATCGATTAATTACTATAGATATAGGATAGGCAATTGAGTCAGCAGCAAGTTTGAGGAATGTAGGAGATAGATTGTCAGTGGAAGGAGAGCAGGGTTTTAGCTTGGGTAGTAGAGATTTGATGCAAGTAATAGGAATTGGCTTAAAAGAAAACAGAGTCGTGTTAGTGGGACTTGGAGGGGTGGGTGCTGAAGAAGAGTTTGGCTTAGAGGTTATCAGATTTTGGATGGAAGAGATAAAGTGTTTATTCAGGAGGGTAGCTGTTTCCTGAGAGGAAGAGTTAGGGTATGGGGAGGGATTAGAGGGCTTTCCAGGATAGAGGATGTTGTTGAGAGTTGACCAAAATTTTTGAGGATTGCATTTGTTGTTAAGCTGAGCAAAGCTATAGTATAACTTTTTGTCATTAGTTGTATGTTTTTTTGCAAGGTTCCTCAGTTGCCTGTATTTTCGAAGAAAAGGTGGTTGTTTAGTTTTAATCCAGGTTTTCCAAGCAAGATCTCTGTTTCATAAGGGACCTAAGTCTATTTGGAGAGCCAGGGAGCATGATTTGATTGTACTCTGATCTTCCTAGAGGGAGCTAAGGAGTTTAGAGTATTCATGAAGATGCTATTGAAAGTGCTTACAGCATCGTTTAGGGGGGGGTGTTTTAGGATGGACCAATCTATGTTGTGGAGAATGGAGTTAAATTGGGATGAATTGAAAGTCGATAGTTTGACAGTCTTTGATAAGGTGGGGTTTAGGAATATGGGAGTAGTGTCTTAAGATGTTGGTGGGGAGATGATCACTGAGGGAGTCAGGTAAGGTGGTGAGACTGTGGTATTGGTGGGGGGAATTGGTAAGGATCCAGACTATAATGGAGCTGGAAGTGGAATGTTTATTTAAGTGAGTGGGATATGTTATAAGTTGGTGGAAGCCGTGTAGGTGGATACTGAGTTGGGGGAGTCAGTTTAGACCAATCAATGTTGACATCACCAAGGATAAGTGTCTCATATGGTATGTTGTGGGAGAACCAGGATAGGATGTTTTCAAGAATGGGCAGATTGGTACCAAGAGGAAGGTAGATAGAGGCAATTGCAAGTTTTTTTGTGGGGATTCACAACTTTAAACATCTTAACCACTAATTTCAACTCCTCCAAAACCCCAAACAGACTTCATTAAGTAGACCATGCTTTCTCAGTCCTTGGTCCCAAACTTTGAGAATCTCTTTCTTCTTTTCTTAAAGATCATCCCTTTTACCCCACTTTCTGTTCAAAAATAAAAACACATTTCAAGACTCTTGTCATATCACTTAACTTCCCAATTCCCTTCTTCCAAGTATATACCTTGCCCTGACTCCATTTTTGATTGTGATTCTTTCAGCATGCCAACTCTGATTTTCACTCTACATAGAATGCATATATATATATATATATATATATATATATATATATATATATATATATATATATATATATAGTTTTTTTTCACTCATCTTGTATATAATGTCATTCATCTATTGTCTTTATTCCATCAAGCCAACTATAATATTCACTTTGTATATAATATAGGTAGATATTGCAATATTGCATTTTGTCCTTCATTCTGTATGTAAGGGCATGTAACTATTGCATTTTTCCTGGGCAGACAATGAAATTAATACAATGGGATCAGTGTTCCACCCCAGTTAACAAATTCAAAATAAAAAATTAAAATAAAATACAACTTCAAGGTCCCACAAACACCTTGACTGCAGTCACTTAAATACGGTTGGGATGCCTGATGTCTACAGCCCGACAACTGAGGATACAAGTGGTGCTGTGCAAGGGGGGGGGGGTCACGTAACACCATGACTGCTATGCCAGTGCATGAGGATAGGAAGCATACTGTTGTATAACAGGTAGGGGTGTCCTTTAAAAGGACCAGGCAGGACGTTAGTAAGAACCAGCTGCCTTTGGGTTATATAAGGGTCACCATCCCTACTACATATTAGATTCCTAATTTTTAGGATGAAGGTGTTCCTAACTTACTTGGGTGGCACTACTTCCTTGCAAAGCAGTAATTCAGGTGTAGAACTTAGTCGAAAGGACCAGTGATTGCAAGTCTTGTTTTACTAAAGCAGTTATGTGTCTGTGTTGATAGGTGTGTGTGTGTGTGTGTGTGTGTGTGTGTGTGTGTGTGTGTGTGAGAGTGTGAGTGTGAGTGTGAGTGTGAGTAAGTGTGAGTGAGTGTGTGAGTGAGTGCGTGTGTGAGTGAGTGTGTGTGAGAGAGAGAGTGTGAGCAAGCCAAGACAAAATGTGTGTGTGAAGTAATCCAAGAGCAAGACGGCAGCCCTGGTGGTGACACTGAGTTATGCATTTCATGCATACTGAATTCCAGGGAATGCACCAACAGACTTTCTTTGCCATAATGTCCTTATGTCACTGCATATCAGATGTAGGGGCAGGAAGTGGGTAGGTCACATAAATATAATTTTTAACTGCCCTTGTAAATAAAACTTCTCTTAAAAGACAGAAACTGGTGTTGCAGACTACTGCATATAAGAGAGTCTTAACACAAAACAGCTTATAAAATAGATGAGAGTCAAACAAGCAAATGTTACACAAGTTAAGAGATGCATAGATGAAACAGACTAATAAGATACTCATTTATATAATAATGTACACATATAAATATAATAAAAGACTAAAATAAAAACAACCTTACACACACACTAAAATGTGTGTGTGTGAGATTTTTAGACAAAGTTTTCCAGATCATTTTACTGTCTGCAAGATTGCCACAACTGATAGACAGCAAAAAAGATCTGAGCTAATGTTTGCCTGATCTGTAAAGAAACTTAAAGGTTTTGTTTTGCCAGTCTCCAATCACTGCATTACAATGAAAGCAATGCTTACATTAAGTAAAATTGCCATATCTAAATGCACAGATGTTCAACAACCAATGGTTATAATCTTGTTTTCTTTTTTTTTAAGAAACATCATTATTGAATTAACATTTCTGACACAGGCAATCATACAGCTGTATAACTAAAAACAAACTGTATTGACATATTTTTAGTTGCAAACATTATACATCTCTTAAAATGTTCTACACAGTCATTGTCAAACATTACACATTTTTACTATGTAGTTTGCTCCCATCCTTTTCTAAAAATCCTTCATCCAGTTCTTTTCTCTGTTACTGTCTTCCCTACTTCTAGTAAGGTTTGATTTAGACTTTGATTTCCGTTATGTAGTAATTGCTTTTCT
>NC_056743.1:1298042418-1298202418 GCF_019279795.1 Protopterus annectens | reverse complement strand
CCCCTTTACCCAGACCATACGGTAGTAATTACTGCCACCACCCAGCTAATAATATCAGCTACTAAAAGGCCCTTAAAAGGGTGTCCAGTTATTACTGTGCAATATTATTATCCAATGATAATGTGACTATTCAGTCTAGGCTTATTGGAAGGGCTTAGATAGTAATGTCTATAAATATATAATGTACTCTAAAGTATAATTTATCTTTACATAAACCTGCCACGGGTAGAAGGTTTTAAAAATATTTAATAATAAATAATTAAAACACAAGACAAAACCACTACACCACAGAAATATCCAAGAGTTCAGAGATCACACAGAAATTTAGGACAGGTCTGATTTCAAAGAAACATACTGAATTAATATTTACTAGCTTTAACTATTCCTACAAGAAATCACAGTGCTACAACTTACATGTGTAAAGAGCAAGCAGTGCTGGGTTAGATGTCCAAGATCAAAATGCTCCCAGTCTCTCACTGAACAATAGTTTTTAAACACTAACCAACAGCTCTGCTGAGGCCCTCTCAAATTACATCATTTTGACACTTAGGTTTTTCCAGTATTCATATTGCATCATCTTGACACCTGGTCTGAGTTCACAGGCCACAAACTGCATTATTTAGCAATCTAACACCTGCTCAGAAACTTAAAATACAAGTCATTTCACATGTATACTCTAACAGAAACCAGAGCAATAAAGCACATTCCACATCTAAAATCTGGTCATAAATTTTTGCTTTAAAACAATGGGCATGAAACCGTCATCCAGACTCACTGGAGCCGAATTCTAACATAAAAGGGTCACAACGTGCTTCACTGGGCCAGAAGAGTGCAATGTTGTCACATATTTTGCAGTTCCACATTTCACAGTATTCTTTTACACTCAAGAAAATATGCCTGTATTTTTACATTTATTTACAAATGCCAGAATATCAAATTCTATTTGACTAGGCTGGCAGCCTTCACCCATCTCTTCCCAGTCATCACATCTCTTCCCCCCCTGGGGAATTCAAGCAAGTTTTTGAAATGCCCCTTGAGAAACATCACTTGAGAGTGTCAGGTCTATCTGGGTGTACCTCACCCCATTCCCTGTCTTGACAGCCCATCTGCATTGGCATTGCTACTCCCACTGTGGTGCTGCACTGACATATCATATGCTTGCAACCCCAGGCTCCATCTTAGCAACTTGGCATTTTGCTGACTGGCTCTGTTTAACCATGTTAGAGGGTTGTGATCTGTCATCACAGTGAATTTTCTTCCATATAGATAAGGCTGAAGTTTTTGTAGTGCCCAAACTATGGCTAGACATTCCTTTTCTACCGCTGCATAGCATTCCTCCCTGGGTTGGATCCTACGACTGAGATAAACCACTGGGTGCTCTTCTCCCTCTGAAGAAATCTGGCTAAGTACAGCCCCCACCCCATAGTTGAAGCATCCACCTGCACAACAAATTATTTGTTATAGTCTGGACTGGCTAACACAGGGGGATCTCCCAAAGCTTCTGAAATGCCTGCTCACATGCTGAGGTCCACACTACCTTATCTGGCCTGTTCTTCCTTGTTGGGTCTGTGAGGGGAGCAGCTATGGTACTATACTTGGGAGCGAACTTTATGTAGTACCCTGCTGTCCCTAAGAATGCCCTCAACTGCTTTTTGGTAACAGGTGCAGGCCATGTCTGAATAGCTTCCACTTTGACAGGTTCTGGCCTTATCTTACCACTTCCCACTTTATGTCCTAGGTAAGAGACCTCCGCCATACCCACCTGACATTTGCTCGGCTTAATGGTCAACCCAGCCCTCTGTAGTCTGACCAGCACCTCCCTGACATGCTGAAGGTGCTCTTGCCAGGAATGGCTGTAGATAGCAATATCATCCATGTAAGCAAGGGTAAACCCTCCTGCTCCTGCTAAGATATGATCTACCAGCCTCTGGAAAGTCGCTGGGGCATTCCTCATCCCAAAGGGCATCTTTGTGAACTCCTACAAGCCAAAAGGAGTCACAAAGGCTGACTTCTGTCTAGCATTGGGAGTCAAGGGCACCTGCCAGTAACCCTTGGCAAGATCAATGGTTGTAAGATACTTAGCCCCACCCAACTGCTCTAGGGTCTCATCTGTCCTAGGCATGAGGTAAGCATCCGACTCTGTGTGACTATTTAATTTCCTGTCATCCACACAGAACCTGGTGCTGCCATCCTTCTTTGGCACCAGTACCACTGGGGAGGCCCAGGGACTGTTGGACTCCTGAATCACCCCTAGTTCAAACATCTCCTGTATCGCCTCCTTCAGAGTCTGTTTGACTCTCTCAGGCACCATATATGGGGCTTGTCTGATAGGCCCTTTGGGGTCCTGTATCCACCTGGTACTGCACCAGGTGGGTGCTCTCTGGTTTCCCGGTGAACATGCCCCCCAAACTCCTGCAACACTGCTCGGATTTCTTGAACCTGGGTAGGAGATAGCTGCTGGGACATTGCTACCCCTTCCACCGAGGTGTCAGCCCGAGCCTCACTGAGGAGATCAATCACAAGATCTCTCTCAGACTCCTGCAATCCACTGCAAATGCTCAGCACATGGGCCACCCTATCATGGTAAGGTTTCATCATGTTAACATGGTACAATCTGTGCCCCTGCCTTCTGCCTAGCAGTTCCACCATGTAGTTAACATCACTTACCTTTCTTACTAACTTGTAGGGTCCCCCCCAAGCTGCTTGCAACTTGTGTCCGACAGGAATGAGAACCATCATCTGCTGCCCTACAGCATACTCTCTGGCTCAACCATTCCTGTCAAACAATGCCTTTTTCTGTTGTTGGACTTCTGCTAGGTTCTCCTGGGCCAGGCCCATGAGTTCCCTGAGCCTTGACCTGAGGTTCAGGACATACGCCACAACAGACTCCTTGTGAGACTCACACTCAGCTTCCCACTCATCTTGAATTAAATCTAGAGGTCCCCTCACCCTATGCCCATACAGCAACTCAAAGGGTGAAAAACCTGTGGATTCCTGGGGAACCTCTCTGTAAGCAAACAGATGGGGCAAATATTTCTCCCACTCCCTCTTAAACTGATCTGCAAATGCCCATAGCATTGACTTGATTGCAGACTTTAACCTCTCAACAAGACCATTAGTCTGGGGATGGTAGGGGGTAGTCTTAATGTGCTTCACCCCACAGGACTTCCACAGAAAAGCCAGCAGGTTTGACATAAAATTGGCACCTCTGTCAGACAGTATTTCGTTTGGGAAACCTACCGTGCTGAAAATCTCTAGCAAAGCATTTGCCACCTTCTCGGCCTCAATGGAGGACAAAGGCACTGCCTCAGGGTATCATGTAGCATACTCTACAAACACTAAGATATACTTTTTCCCTGTGGAACCTTGGGGTACTCAGAGGACCCACAATATCCATAGCTACCCTCTGAAATGGCTCCTCAATCATAGGCAAAGGCATCAAAGGAGCTCTCACCTTGTCTCCTGCCTTGCCTACCTTTTGGCACTGCTCACAGGTCCTGCAGTACCCTGTTACATCTCTGGAAATTCCAGGCCAATAGAATTTTTTGCATAATACGCCTCTTTGTATGTTTTATGACCATATGACTTGCAAAGGGGAATATCATGGGCTACGGCTAGAAGTGCCAGACGGTAAGCTCTAGGCACTACCAACTGCTGTACTCTCTCACCTTCTAGCCCTCCCTCAGGGGTCTACTCTTTGTACAGTAATCCTTTGTTCCAGTATACAGATTCCCCCTTCCCTTGAGAATCAGGTGCCTCCCTAGCTACCTGCCTCAGGCCTTGCAATGTAGGGTCTGAGAGCTGAGCCTGTCTCAGCTCTCTCCTTGTAACCCTTCCCAGCTCCCCTTCCACAGGAAGTCTGGCATCCTCTGATAGCGGTGCCTCACTGTCAGCCTGGGTACTACTACTCACCTCTACCTTTGCAGCTACCCTGTCCAAGGGAACATCAGTACCCACAAGTGGCTGTGGCTCAATTTCAGTCTCACTGCTACAGCATAGCTCACTCCCATAAGTAACCACCTCAGCAGTCTTGGCTGCAAGTATGCAATCTGCCTGGGTCTCCCCCAGGCTACCAGACCCACATGCTTGTCTCCTAGCCTCACTGCGTATAACTGCAGAAGTACATTATACTGCCTCATCCAAATCCTTCCCTCTCAGGACATCTGCAGGATGGTAGTTCCATACCCCTGTTGTCTCAAGACAACACACTGTTGGCATTTTGTCTTTCCCACTTACTGGCTCCATCACCTTTGGTTTCTCACCTTGCCTCCGTGGACATCTGTATGCCACATGGCCCCACTGGTTGCATTCAAAACATTTAACCCTAGCTCCTGGACATGTACCTGGACTAGTGGCTTCCCCTGCTACTGGTGGATTCTGTTGGGGCAGTCTGTGCTGCCCACCATGGGTTCCTTTAGTCCCATGAGCAGTACTGGGGGTCCCTTTCCTGTGCAGGGCTGCCCTGCATGCTAGGTATAGGTCTCCCTTCTTCCCCAACTCCTCTGAAGTAGCACACTGTCTATCAGCTAACCAGATCCTCATGTCCTCAGGCAAAGTGCTAAGAGCTTGTTCCCTTACCAAAAAGTCTGCTAGCCCTTCAAAAGTGGTGACGTGACATCCACTCACCCGGTTATGAAAATAAGTGCTCAGTTCAGCAATATATTCACATACATTTTCATCTGTCTTGCACCTATGCTCAAAAAACTTTTTCCTATACATTTCAGGTGTTAGCTTAAAACATTCTAACAAGTTTCTTTTCACAGCAGTATAATCAAAACAGTCAGTGTAATGCATTTTTGCTACAGAAGTTACAGCTTTACCATGGAGTAAGGGGGTCAGGAACTGTACTCAGAGCCCTTGGTCAACTTCATACCGTTTATATACCCACTCAAACATATGAATGAAGCTATCAAAATTATCCCCCTCTTTAAACTGTGGAAGAAATTTACTGACCTTTTGTGCTTCTGGGGTCCGGTTACTCCCTTCCCCATTACCTCGATGACTCTGGCGAAGAGTCAGCATTACCCTCTCATGCCTCCTCTGCCGTTCATTTTCATCAGCTTGTAGACTCCTCATTTTCTCGGCTGCTTCTAGTTCCATATGCCTGGCCTCCAACTCAAGTCTCTTTAGCTCCAGCTGGATTTTTAAGTCCACTGCAAAAAAGTTGAACTGTCCATTCTCCAAGGATATTGTATCTCCACTGTCAGTCTGATTGTCCTCCAGGCTGCTGTTTTCTGATGCAGCTGTAACCAAGGCTGCAATCATAGAAGAAGATTACTAGCCTATCGACCTAGACCTAGAGGTCATTTTAAGCATAGCCATTTCATCCCAATGTAATTCCATAGAAATGCTGGTCAGTACCAAAGATCACATTTAGTGATGACTGCCCATTGTCCAGGAGGGTTTTGGGCTCTATCCCCAGTAAGAATTCATGGTGCGCCATCCACTCATCCCAGTTCCTCTTGAACAGTGTCATAGAGGTGGTCTGTTTCATATCAATTGGTAGCCTGTTCCAAAGACACAGCAGTCGCTGGGAGATAAATCTGTCCCTCCAGCATGTCCTATTTAAGTTGTAGGCCATATTCAGGTCCCTGGAATAGGTAGCCCTGGTCCAATTTGATTTATGGATATGCAGCAAGTTCATTAGGTTTGGGTCTATGTTCTGTAGTCCAGGCACAAGTCTCCCCTAAGAAGTCTATACGATACAGAGTATAGTGACAGGGACTTTAGTCAGCCTGTGTAAGGCACAGGCTGGAGCCCCTTGATCTTCTTTGTTAGAAACCTCTGAGGTCACTCTAATTGCTGCATGTGCTTAGTATGGTACATGCCAAATGGGGCATTATACTCAATAATGGGCCTGGTAAGTGCCAAGTATAGGGGTTTATAACTTCTTTTGCACTCAAGGCAATGTCATTACTAATCAAGTGTGCAATATAGAAAGGCTTTCTTACTACAGTAGATACATGGTGGTCAAAGTTAAGGTTGCAGTCAACTTCTGATTCCAGGTCCCTTACCACTTCATGGAAACTTAGGGTATTGTTGTTGATCTGAGATGTTTGCTCCAAAGGGAATCATGATGCATTTCTTTGCATTTAGTTTGAGACCTTGACTAATACACCAGTTGATCTGTGTGAGATGCTCCTGGAGTATACTGACATCATTTGTGGAGTCAATGATTGCATCTAATTTGCAGTCGTCTGCAAACTTGATCAGCCACAACCCCTTAGTTTTGACTTGAACTTCTGAGAAGTATATACCAAACAGTCGGGGGCCCAGCACTGACCCCTGTGGTACCCCACTGTTAACAGGTCTACTGATTAATATGGAGTCACCCACTTTGATAGTGTGTGTCCAGTTTGTGAGCCAGTTGGCATCCCATCTTACAATGAAGGAGTTTACATTCAGTTTGCTAAGTTTATCGGTAATACCTAAATCTGGGATTGTTTTGAAAGCCGTTGTCAAGTCAAGGTATGTTGTGTGCACAGATTTGCCCTCATCAATGGCCTTGGTCACATTTTCAAAGAAATCCACCAGATTTAACAGGCAGGATCTGCCCTTCACAAAGCTGAATTGGATAGGATCCAGGACTTGGAGGTCAGCCATGTCTTTATTTATGAGGTACATAATGATATGTTCCATGGTCTTACAGATGAGGCTGGTCAGGCTTATGGGTCTGTAATTCCCTGAGTCTGTTGCTAGGACACCTTTGTGTAGGGGTATAACTGTTGTTTTTTTCCATTCCACAGGAACAAAGTCTGTGGTTAGGCTATGACTGAAAAGGGTACTTAGTGGTGATACTAGTTCATGTTTTAGCCTGTCTAGAAGACAGCCTGGGCTATAGGCTGGTCCCATAGATGCTGTGCTTTTTTACCTTGGCCAAGGTTTTGAGGGTCTGCTCTTTAGATACGTAGGGTGGATGGAGTTTGGGGGAAGGTTTGTTGTAAGTTAGGAGCGGATACAAGAGGGAAATGTTTGCCAAACCTATCCACGAGCAGGTTTGCTATCTCTGTGGGGTCAGTGTGTGTGATACCACTGTCCACTAGTTCTGCACATGCTTGGGTCTTACCCTTTAGTTTATGTATGTAGCTGTAAAATGCCTTATGGTTATCCTTAGCTGTACTTGCTAAATTTCTCTCAATGGAACCTTTGAAGGATTTGACAAGTTGTCTTATTTGCATGTTGAGGCTGAGGAGGGTGCTTTTCCATTGTTGGGGCCTTGACTTTGTTTTATTGGACAGCAACATTTTGCATTTATTGCAAAGTTTGTTGAGGCTGGATGTCCACCAAGGCAGCTTGTTTTTACTTGGGACTCTGGCTTTGATTATTTCTGGTATGGCCAAGTGTATACACTTATGCAAGTGATTGTACAGTGCTAGTGTAAGTTTTGGCATAGTTACCACTTCCAGCTTGGCGTGGGGCTTGGAATGCATTTATACCTTCACCTAGGAGGGTATTGTTTACTGTGGTGAAGTTTTTTAGTCTGGTTTCACCCTTTGTGAGTTCTGGTGTTAGTGCCAGCTTGAAGGTGACTAATTTGTGATCAGTTTTAACTAATGAGGGTCCACCAGTTGTGGCACTGCATATGTTTGACATCTTGGTGAGGACTAGATCCAGAATGTTGTTCCCCTTGTCAGGGTATGGACAATTTGTTCAAGGGCATTTGAATTAACAAAGTCAAGGAACTTTTGTGCTAGCGAGTTAGGGCTAGTGAAGGTTTCCTAGTTGATGGTGGGATAATTGAAATCCCTCATAACCAGTTTGTTTGGTAAAATTTGGATTGTTTACAGTTTGGTCCAGTAGGCTTTATGGGCATTGTGACCCATGGAGGGGGATCTATAACTGGATATGGCTTGAATGGGGGTCTTACCCATTGCATCCTGGACCTGGAGTAAGTCCATGGAGTTGTCCAGTCTAACTATATGGGAGTTGAATTTATCTCTAACATAGATTGAAACACTATCTCCCTTGGTTTTCACATGTTCATTTTGTGGTCTAAAGATGTGGAAAGCATTGTAGCCTTGCAAGGCCAGGGTACTCTCTGAGGCCTTGAACCAGGTTTCTGTGACTGCACAGACATCTACAGCTTCTAGTGGTAGAAGTGCTTCCAAGAATTGCAGTTTTTGGTTTAAGTTCCTAGCATTTAGCAGTATGGCCCTTGTTTTGCTCTGATTGGTTAATTTCACATTGGAAATATTGTTTGAGACATTGCCTAAAAAGGTACTATGCAGGAGACATGAGCCTTTGCCAGCAGCCAAAAGCCTAGAGGTTCCAGGTGCTAACTGTCTGTGGCAAAGCAGCGAGGTTTGTCGACAATGGCTTCCCAGGCTGACAGTAATGGGATCCCCTTTGAATGACACCAAAAACTGAGCCAATTACTGAAATCAATCATTTTTTGTTTATACTGTGGGATCATTCTAGGTGAGGGAAGTATGCTGCTCAAAGCTAGGGACATACCTGACTGGGACACATACACAGAAAACTCAACCATGTCTCTCTATATAGTCCAGTGAGATACGTTTCAGATCATTCACACCAACATGAACTATGGCAGAGTCATAATGGTACTTGTTGCTAAGAGATCTGAGTGCATGCATGATCTGAAGAATCTTGGAACTGGACAGGCAGCTGACTCTGACTTTCTCTTTGTCCAACCTGGTGAGTGGGACATCTGTGTGTATCACTATTAAGACTCCAATGACAAGAAAATGTGTTTTTTCAGTGTTACACCATACTGGCTTGGTAGGTGAGACACTGGTTTTGTTATGTGTCATGGGTGCTGTGGGGACTGTGTTAGTTGTAGCAGACTTGTGTTTTGGAGGTTTCTGGTGTTTCAGTAAGTTTTTTGAGAGAACCTCTGAGTATGTGGATTTACGTGTTTGATGCATACTATTTGTATGGGTAGTAGTACTATAAGCATATGTAGTAGTGGGTGACTTGTCAACATTCTCTATGTTGCATTTTTGAGTGAGAGAGAGAGAGCATGGATTCACGTTCTGTAGTTTCTTTTTCTAGAAATTTGAAGCATGACCATTAATTCACAGCTTTATAACAAATTGGCTTTTTCACTGGTAGGTTATTCAGCAAAAGTCTGCACAGAAAACATTGATTTTCATATAAAAAGTTGAACCTTTTCAACCTCTTTCTTATTGCATGCTGAACTTATAGTACCATTATATCTGTTATTTACTAGGTCATATAAACATGGGGAGATTCCTCAAGATTAGAGACATGCTCTTATTAAACCTGTCTAAGGAAAAGGGGAGTAGGACAAACCTATAGTCATATAGATCCTTAAGTCTACTACCATGTTTGTTTGTGTCTTTCAGCTTTTCCTGGTTAGGGGTCGCCACAGAGGAACTCCGGTCCACTAATGATTGGTAGTTGATTTTTACATGCCGAGTTACCAGCCCTGATGCACAACCTTCAACGAAGGTATGCCCATTCACGCATGTCTCCCTTAAGTCTACTACCATATTGTGAAAAAATAATGGAGAAGGTAATATTGGATAAGCTACTGTCAGAATTGGATAGGTCTGCCTTAGTCAGATTTCCATGCACCAGTCCCCCAGCCTAGCACATCTCTGCCAGCTGGCTCCTAGTCAGGTTTCCATACTCTTCTGCTGACATGCTGCCTGCTCACCCTGTCTAACACTAAGCTAACAAAATAAATAAAATGCATGGCTGTTTTAGAGTACAAAACACATTTGGAGATCACTGTACATAAGCTACAGGAATTCGCTCTACCCACACTACTACAAGCCAATTAGTGTGTGAAGAAGATCCCACCACTGCAAACCACTTGGGATGACCGTGCCCTGGCCCAGCAATCAAGGAGCTTCAATCCTCACCACTAACACCAGGGAGGTCGACTCATAGAAGAGAGGAAAGGGTAACTAATACAGACAGTAAAGTACAATTTCCCTTAAGTGCACACAGAGATCACAGTCAGTCTGGGGCTGGTTGCTCCCTTGATCACCAGGTCCCCAATAAGACTCCCCACTGGCACAGCTATAGGGTGCAGGTCTCACCCTAGCTGGGCAAGCTAAAACCTCCAGTACCCTCTCTGTCCAACCAGTGCTTCGTGTCCCTGCCCAAGTAGCTGACATAACACACACACTTTGAGATAAGTATTTATACAACTTCACAGACACTCCTTGGAAAGGCTGGCACAGATTCTCCAGCTGTGCCCCTTCACCCAGACCATACAGTAGGAATCCTTGCCACCACCCAGCTAATAATATCAGCTACTAAAAGGCCCTTGAAAGGGTGTCCAATTATTACTGTGCAATATTATAATCCAATGGTAATGTGACTATTCAGTCTAGGCTTATTGGAAGGGCTTAGACAGTAAACTCTATAAATATATAATGTAGTCTAAAGCATAATTTATCTCTACATAAACCAGCCAAAGGCAGAAGGTTTTAAAAATATTTAATAATAAATAATTAAAACACAAGACAAAACTACTACACCACAGAGATATCCAAGAGTTCCGAGATCACACAGAAACTTAAAATAATACAGTAGGACAGGTCTGATTTCAAAGCAAAATACCTAATTAATCTTTACTAGCTTTAACTATTCCTACAAGAAATCACAGTGCTAAAACGTACATGTGTAAACAGCATGCAGTGCTGGGTTAGATGTCCAAGATCAAAATGCTCCCAGTCTCTCAGTGAACAATAGTTTTTAAACACTAACCAACAGCTCTGCTGAGGCCCTCCCAAATTACATCATTTTGACACTTAGGTTTTCATAGTATTCATATTGCATCAGCTTGACACCTGGTCAGGCCACACACTGCATTATTTAGCAATCTACCACCTGCTTAGAAACTTACAAAAATATAAGTCAATTCACATGTATACTCTAACAGAAACCAGAGCAATAAAGCACATTCCACATCTAAATTCTGGTCATAAACTTTAGCCTTAAAACAATGGGCAAGAAACCTTCATCCAAACTCACTGGAGCCGAATTCTAACATGAAAGGGTCACAACATGCTTCACTGCACCAGTAGAGTGTAATGTTTTCACATATTTTGCAGTTCCACATTTCACAGTATTCTTTTACACTCAAGAAAACATGCCTGTATTTTTACATTTATTTACAAATGCCAGAATTATATCAAATTCTATTTGACTAGGCTGGCAGCCTTCACCCATCTCTCCCCAATCGCCACACAGACCTTTATCACTTTCTTTCCTCCTAGCATCCAAACTTCCACAGGAATATCATCAACTCCTGGAGACTTTCAATAGACTGGTTATGAGGGTCTATATTACAAGATTGAATGCTTAAGTGATCGAACACCAAAACATCAAACTTGTAATATCAAAAGCAAAAGACAGCAATGGCCGATTTAACGCAGGGAAAAATTTCCCTTGGCCGTTTTCTAGATTTTGCCATTTTGTCTACTGTAGAGTGATCTTGGAGTTGGTATATTTAGTTAGGGGGTGTGTGGGGGTTGAAGCTCCCCCACTTACTTTGGGTGTGAAAATTTTTTTTTTCCCCGTGCCTGTCCGACGTGTTTTTTCTGCACCGTTCAATATTTTGGGTTCGATGTTTAAGTGCTCGATCACCTAAGCATTCAATCTTGTAATATAGATGCAGTTATGAATCTACATTTTTATCTCATCTCCTGCTATCTTAACTGTTAGTAATTGAGCCTCATCCACCTCTAACCTTGGCATATTTAATTCTTCCATAAACATCTCCATTTATATTCTTCGCTATACAGATTTTCAATAACATTTTTTAAATATTTCTAAACACCTCTCTACAGGATCTCTGGTTATTTTCTCATTATAGGCAACCTAAGCTTGGCAACAACCCTTTCTACTTTCTATTGCCTGAGCTGTTGTGCTAAAATCTTTTGTGCTCTTGAATTATTAACAGCAGTCTTCCTAAACTTGTGCATATTATAGCAGATCATTATTTTTCTCTTTAGCACTCTGAGGTTGCACCTCTTCTTGTTCTGAGAGATTTTTCTTATTCTGCAATAGTTTAAACTTTGTCAGTCCCTTTAAACAATTCTTGTTTCTTCTTAATCAGATCTCTTTTATCTTATTTATACTCTATTTTTAAACTCCAACTTCTTTTTATCCCACTCCCTACCTATGATTTCTGAAGAAATTTCTATTTTCCCTAATAACTACAAATAATTTCCACTACCCATTCCTTAAATTTTTCTCTGTTTAACAGACAGGTTGGGAAGAGTGATGCGTCTCATTTTTAATTTTATTACACATCTTAGTTATTATGAGTGTGTGATCTGAAACAGTTATTGGATGCATATCAGAACTTTCAATTAAATGCACATGTTCCTGTGAAATATAATTTCTGTGTAGCCTAGCCCAGTTTTTGCACCTTGCGGAACATGAAAATTCCCTCTGAGCTCCTACTACTGAATTCACGTCTTCCATACCAAATGTTTCATAAATTTCTTCAAATATCTACCCTCCTTTGTTATATTTTCTCTTTTAGGCCCCCAGGTAAATCCTCACTGTTGCGAATCAAATTTCAGTCCCTACTTATAAGTAATGCTCCCTGCTGAAAGCTGAGTTTTCTCCCAGAAATTTCTTAAGCTCCATCATAACAGTTTTAGGTGGAATATAAATACATGCCAGCGCAATCCTCCTTCCTTGCCAGAGGTCACTTACTACTACAAATCTACTATCATTATCTTTTTTCTCCTTATCATTATTGGAGCTCCTCTATCAATTAATATAAGGACTCATCTTTTCAACTGTATCTGACATTCCACTGAATAACCATTCTGACATCCCTTCTTTATCACATTCATATGCTCTGTTCTTTGAAAATGTGTCTCCTGTAGCACAGCTATTTGCACTCTGCATTTTGAACAAAGTTCACTACTCTTTTTTTTTGGATACATTTGCAAGACCATTTACATTCAAAGACAATATGGAAAGTGTTATCATTATAAGTTATTATTCACACCTGTTATGTATAACAGCTTTTTTAATGTCTAGTTTCAGCTTTTGTGTTACATGCATACTGTTTGGCAGGTTGATCTTTTACACAGTTGTTTCCTGTCATATCCATTTGAACCTATGTCACATTTTACAAGACTTTTTGTTTTAATGAAAACTCCCAAACAAAAAAACCCACTCACCCAGGACACCCCATAATCTTTTAACTTAACACAAACACACAAAACTATGTACATCACAAAATAATTAAGTGTAACCCTCCTACAGGAACAATTGTCCCAGACTGACAACTACACTCACAGGCTTGAATGAAGGTTATCCATGCTAAGAAGCATGGTACAGCCTGTGCTACTTTCCACAAGTATTGTCTGTTTTTATCTTATCTTTAGTCCTCTCTCAGATGTAAAAAACTTCATTGCTTTCAGAAAACATTATTTTGTAGCCATTGAAAGACAAGAGTATGCTGTTTTTATTACCCGTATCAGTTTATCTCCTTAAAAACATAAGAACCAGGCACACAGTTACCTTCAGCTACAAGCTTCTCATGTTGCACTGTGAACATTTATTTGCTAATTGAAAACTTTTCAACACATTTAATGTTCTTTTATTTACTTGCTTCTTTTTAAAACCTGTTGTTAGATCAAGCCAGTGACCTTAATCCAGTCATTCACCTATGCAACATTAAGAAAAAGCATATTAGTTTTACTTGTATCATGCTCTTTTGTTCAGGCTTTCTTCTCTCTTTACACTGCAGTGTCTAAATATTTTAAAACTATACAAGAAAAAAAAAAGAAAAAAGGGCACCTGTTACTTTAGTATCCCTAT
Organism: Protopterus annectens; assembly: GCF_019279795.1. Classification (NCBI taxonomy): domain Eukaryota; kingdom Metazoa; phylum Chordata; order Ceratodontiformes; family Protopteridae; genus Protopterus; species Protopterus annectens. The sequence continues at coordinate 1,298,188,636 of NC_056743.1, read as the reverse complement.
TACACAAAAAATTAGTGATTTTATTTACTTTATAACATGCAATATATGACATTAATGACATGAAGTAGGGCATATGCTTTGGAGTCCCCTACAGGTTTAACAAAATCAAAAAGTCCAATACTTCCAAGTTTTCTTATTCCGCCATATTTCACAAATGTGATTGATGCCTTGTAATCTCACAGTTATTCATTCATTTCCCAGTTGCTGGTTTTCTTCCTGTTGCTCTCCATCTCGCAGCTGCAGTCTCTGGATCATTTCCAACTTGCTCCTTGGCTCTTCTAGTCAACTCCTGTGCTTTTTTCTGTCTCTCAAGCATTTTGCTTTGGAACACTGGAAAATGTTTCACTGCTATTGTCACTCCATGAGGTTTAGTATCAGAAGAATAAGAAGCAGAGTCCCCTTATTTGTGATAGTTCACTTCTTACTGAACAACCTTTAGTATTTCTTAGCACATTCTGCATCAAAAAATGACTGACCTTCCAGGAAAAAATATTCCTGCTTTTCATAAGATCATAGGTTACTAGGCTAATGGTTCTAAAGTCTTTGTAAGCCCATCCATTCATGCCCCAATTTTCCCAATTATTAATACCCATGGCCAACAACAGTTTTGGTATATGCCTGTGCCTTAGCACATCTACAAACTGCTCATGCCCATAAGAGCCACAGGCACCAAGCCAGGGGTGAATTTGCGATTTCCCATGCATTGGTCAAAATTACATTTCAATACGCTTAAGGAAGAGCTCTGTTTCACATGAATAGGGAGTTTGTTCCAGAGGAGGAGTAATCTCGGAGACACATATCTGTACCTCCAACCTGATATGATTAGGTCACAGACAAAGTTTAGATCCTTAGATTGTGTAATTCTAATGCTGTTTTAGAAAGGTGTAGCATATCCTTTATGGCTAGACAGGAGAATGCCTTGCAGGTTAGCCCATCAGTAGTCTGTAGGAGACAGAGTACAGGGACAGGGCTTTGAGGCAGTGTGCACAGTGCATATTATTTACTTTGTATTCTTTTAGTGAGAAACCTCTGTTGCCGCTCCAGCTATTACAAATGCCTGGTCATTCCAAAGGGTGCACTGTATTCGAATGACATAATTCTATTATTCTCGACATTCCCTGATTGATAGACTTACTGCACACCAGGCAGAAGAGTAATCATTTTCCACAAAGACTCTACTGCCTCCAATGTTTAGCACTTTGTCCTTCTGCCACAGTTTTGTCAGAATCCACTCTTTCTGATGGTAGGATTACATCTTTACTATTAGGGGAATATTGGCTGCTTTCTCATAGCCAGGTATGGCACACACACATTACTTACCCTTCAATTAACAACTACTGCTGTGAAATACCAGTCTAGTTGCTTATTTGTGCCTTTATAAAATCAGTACAGTCTGTTCCTTCTAGTTCCTCTGCTACAGCAGAAAATCTCAGATTTTCCCTATGTGTTCTGTCCTTCTACCATTTTTTGAAACATCTCTTCTTTAGCAGTCTCATACTCAGCTAGCCTTTTCTTCATTTTGACCTATGATTTGTAAATTTTGTTCAGCTTATTTAAAGCTTCTTCCATTTTTTCAGCCTTCTGTTATTTGAGCTGATATACTCCCTTCAGTGTTTTGTTTATTTTAATCAGCTTTGAGCACATTTGACTTATTTTTTTCCTCTAGATTACTGGAAGTCATGTCTTGCGCCAAAGCTCGAGCTTGAACTGCTTTCTGCTGAACAGCAGCAGGATTCTTCCCAGCCAGTGTTTTCTCCTCATCTTTTCTGATTGATTTTCTTTCAGGTTCTCTATTTTCTTTCTTTGCTGGCATCCAGGCAGTGCACTTTCTAGCCAGTAACTGAAATTTACCAAAAAAGACAAATTCACTGGCTCTCTTTTCCAAGTTTCTGTTTTCACACTTGGAGAGCTGACATTAAGCTGTTACTCAATGTGCGGCCATCTTGGAAGTCCCCATAGCTATAATTTTTTGCCAGCAAAAGAAAATGTAGGTTGAAGATTCAGACAGTAAAACTAAGAACTCTTGCTAAACCAGTTACTTTTAAAACAATATAAAAGTGTGAAAATAGGCAAAAGTATCCAGAATGACTATGACAAACTATGCCAACACACAAAAATAAACAGATAAATTTGTGGCTGCTCTGGTCTTTGTATGATACTCAAACTGATGCGATATAAAGAACTGTTCTCAGAAGAGATGGGCCTAGCAGACATCACTCAGAAACCTGTGGAATAATGCTTTTGTTTGGATTAAGTGACTGCAATACCAGTAATAGCAAATTATTAGGTTACTTCTGAAGAACTAGATTCCTGGAAAGGATAAATATGAACCAAAACTTAGTTAAATGGCCATTATAATGTGAATAATATAGTGAAATACGCTGACAGCTCTTCACTTCTAACTAAAGTAGTTACATCTCATCTCCTTGTTTCACATGGAGCTCAAGCTAATGATGACAAAAATAAAAAGCAAAGTTGCTACCTGGCTGCTTCCCCAAGTCATTTTCCTGAGCCTTTGAAAAAACTTTGCCTCCCAGGGCTCAGTGATTATTGCATAATTTGTAAGTTTAGAAAAGCTGCACCACATATCACATGTACTGAGAAAGATACTAATCTCTCTTTTCTACACCTTATGAAGAAAAGAGATTCCCAGGCAGAGTACTGCCCTTCATTGTATTTTGTTTGCCTTCTGAAAAAAGTGTGAAGTCCTTAATATGTTATGAATCAAGCAGCATTTATAAACATAATGAATATCTGAACAGAGTTTGTGCTACTGGTATCAACCTTTAAGAAAACTGTGATCCTACAGCCAAAGCACAAAAGAGCTCTTCAAAAATCCATCCCCATCCTGATAAAAGTGAGCAGTGGTTACGGGTGCAAGACAGCTGAATGGACACACGTCAAAAAGTACCTCTAGCATTGTGCAGTGACAAAGACAAGCTCAAATTAACAGCTGTAAATCAGCTACTTCTTTCAGTCTCTCACACTGTCTCACTGCTGCTCTTTCTTCACAAACTCCTACAGAGGTGGCTTCAAGACATTAAAGCAATGGCTATAATTCAGACCTTCATTTAAACAGTAGTAAAAAGGCATATTATGTTTTTAAATAACCATACCACATTAACAATCTGAGGAACACTGGACAATGTAAGAATACTGACATGTCAACATTGTGAGAGTTTAAGCAAATAAAAGGAGACCTGGGCTAACTCAGTCTTAGGTGGATACTACAATAAATAAAAATTGCTAGTATGTTAAATGGTTCAACACTTATCTCCATTTCTCCATTAAGAGTGCCTTATTGCCACTTCTGGCTACTGAGGCATGAAAATTTGTTCAGCAATGAGTGACAGAGCTAGGCATCTAAGATAGGGGAATAGACAAAGCTAAGATTTACTGTGCTCAATTTCCTCTCCAAAACATTCACCATACTCTGTTCAAAAATGTATGTACTGCAGGTTTACAATAAGATTTGCCCTCTCCATACTGACCAGAACACAAAATTTACTCTATATCACACACAGAGAAAGGCAACTAAACTGCCAGAATGTTGTTCAGCTCAACTTTGTCACCACCTATCCAGTACATTCCTGGACATACCAATCCCACAATGGCACTTAATTCATGTGAGAGACACAACACCCTGTTACTGCTTAAAGGGTTAATTTGGGGTACAGTTAAGTGTCTTGATATGTTCTGCATAACAGTTAGAGGATAAAACAGTGCAGCAGAATTCACTTGTCAAAATTTAGTAGTTTAAAACTCACCTGGCATCAGCTTCACTATAATATTCCCTGGCTACAATGTCTTCAAAAAGTTCTCCACCAGTAACTCTGAAAAATAAGTAGAAATGTTAGGACCAATTAGTAAGAATGTGTTCAAACAGAAACAAATATGTTGTATGGGTCTAGTCAACAAAATGTTTTCTGAACAGCTCTACAGTTGCAGTGTTACCTATATGAAGGGTATATAGTACAACTGTGTAAAAACAGTAGATGCTCAAATAGAGTAAGTGCTTCTGTCCTTTCAAATTCACTGGGCATCTCTTCACAGCTGAAATGGGATGTATCCTGCCAAAGATACCATATATCTGACCAGTATGAAAAAAATTAGGTGGTTCTTCCTCTATTGCTGCATGTCTAAATTTAGACCTAAGCAGGAGAACTATGGTCTGGTACACAAGTGACATATGAGTGTGAAAATCCTCAGTGCATTCTTGCCTCAGAACATCAAGATTTACTATACAGAAAAGACTCAGGCAGGAGTCAGAGTGGGAAGAAAAGGAAAAACGGGATTCCACCATGGCCAAGGGGAAAAAAAAGAAAAAAAACAATGTACTGGTAGGAGGGTGTAAATGCTGCATCATTGCTCTATTCTAGCATCTACTGTAATGCTAAGTTCTTATATAACATATAAAAATCACTTGCAGATCACTAAAGCCAATAACTCTGCAGGTGAAGCACTATTCTCTTGCACCATAGTCAAATTATGGAACTCCCTCCCACCCACAATTACCTCTGTACCATCATGCACCCACTTCAAAACTTTACTAAAAGCGCACCTAAAAACATGCTGGCTATGGCCTTGCAACTCCCAGTCTAAAATCACCCACCCTATCCAACCACTACCTTTCTTTCCACTCCACTAACTACCTTGATTATAGCAAGCTCAGATGCTCATAAGCCTAGTACTTATTATACAGCAAGAACTTCTTATTGTAACATTTGTTAATGTCTGTTATGTACTTCACAGATAAAGATTCTAGTCGTCTACTGATGTGCTATGTTCTTCATCTGTAAATATGTTGTAAGTAATTGCTATGTTATATTGTTAATCGCTATGTAATCCAATGTAACTACTGTCTGTTTATTTTAACTGTGGAGCTTTTCTCCTGGTCAACAAATGTAAATAAATAAATACATAAATAACTCTTTTTTTCATCATTAGATCACTGCTGCAGTAACACCAAAATAATGTCACAATTCACAAAGCTTTTATATATACTGGAAGTGGGTAAGAAATACAGAACTAAAAAAAAATAAAAAATTAACAAATGAAGTATGGATTTTGCAAATCCTGCTATGTCTCTGGGAAAGGCATCAATCTTGTAATGATTTGATAAAAATGTGAATAGCACACCAAGTAGCTGCCTCTAGCATGGATTTGGAATCAAGCCTTGTAAAAAGTCTCCATAAGAAGTTCCAGTACTTGGAGAATGATCTTTGACATTACCATGAAGGGATTTACCATGGAGGTAATGACAGCATGAACTAAGGGATACCCCTCTAGAAATTATTTATGTGGATACTGGAAAACCTTGTGTTTTTTTTACTATAACAGGAAATGAACAACTGATGAGATTTTCACATTTACATAGTTTTGTCCCAATAAAATCTTAGTTGCCTGTGGACATCTAGCAAATGAAGAAAAGTTTCACCTTTATTTTGAGGGTTAGGAAAATGCAGGAATGTGCATAGATTGGTTCGAAGACATTTCAGTGACCACCACAGGCATAAAGAAAGGGTTAGCTCTAAGGGACACACTGTCCTTGTAAAATCCAGAAAACATGCAGTGGACATTAGGGCTTAAAACTCAGAGACCCTTTCAGCAGAGGTTACAGCAACAAGAACTGTTTTACCTAATATTTTAAAGCAGAAGAAGATGGTTCAAATGGTGGCAAAAATAATGCTTCAAGCACAACTCAGGTCCCATAGATTTCCTGGAGAGCTTAATGTGCAGGATGTCTTTTAGAAACTGCATTAGAAACTGCATGACCTCAAAACATGAAGAAACAGATAGAGTCACTAGAAGACGAGCTGAAATGGCTGACAAACGTACTTTAATGGAAGTGTGCACCAGACCCAAATTGAGGAGCTCACAAACAGTGGAGGATAGAAGGCATCTTTGCCCGATTGGGATCCAAACCTCTTTTGGCACCAAAAAGACATTCTTTTCCAATTAGGTATATATGATATTCTAGGTACAAGTTGTCTAGCTTCAGAATAAATGTGCCTAACAAAAAGATAAAGTTTAGCATACATACCATTGAGACAATCAGAGTCTTCAGGTTTGGGTGAATGAGACAGCTCTTGTGCTGTGTAATCAAATCCTGTGGGATAATATGTGGAGATTGCCCCTGGCTAACTGTAAAGTAATGGAAAACTAATGTTGTCTGGGCCAAAATGGAGTCACTAAGAGGAATTTGGGATCATCCTTTTGAATTTTCAGGATGACGTTTTAAATAATAAGAGAGGGAAAGGCACACAGAAACTTCCTTTTCCAAGTGAAGGCAAAGGAGTCTGTTGCTCAGGCTTCCTACCAAGGGTTTCTGGTACAAAATGTTCTGAATTAACAGGTGGATGTGAAGAGCTCTATCTCTGAAGTACTACAGTGATGGACATCTGTTGGGAGTTCACCCTGTTCATCATCCTTTTTTCCGGTCTGGCTCTGATATGATTAGGAAATTTGCCAAACTGTTCTGTTTTGATGGAATGTAAACTTCTTGGAGAAAAAGTCAGTGATGAATAGGAATGTCCCAAGCCATCACTGCTAGTTTACTCACAGGACAAGATTTTATTGCCTGTCAGAACCTTAAGAGTTCCCAGAGAACACAGTTGATAGAGAGACTGGGCAGCCAGGATAAATGCTTTCATTTCTTTTTTGTTTATATACAGTCTTTGAACCTTGATATCTCCTGAACAAGCCAAAATAGCAACATTCGCCTTTTATTTTTTTTTTCACCTATGAAGGGACATCTGTAGCAGGAACTTTGGAGGACATAGTGTCTCACACTGCAGCCTTCAGATGTTTGTTTTCTAAGTAAATACTCAGCATGCATGACGTGCACTATATCTGCTTTAACACAGAAATCATTGTTACTGATTCAAATACTGCTGGTTATGTAAATTGGATTTAGATGGGACAAAGCTCATTTAAGGTAAAAAGTGCTCATCTATATGTCTTTCAATAAAGCTTTGATTTCTAAACAAGTTATAATTGCTTGATTACTCTGAAGTCTCGACTGAGCTTGTCCACAGTGCATGGTCCTTTTTTTCCTGATTTTATAGGATTCTCAGCCAGCAGCTTTGGTGCTCAAGTACCAATTTTCCCTGTGTTCTATGCATCTATGTGCATGCATGCTTACAGACTCTGCTCTTTGACAAACTAAAACATTGCTATCAGGCGTTCACCTACACCTCTGTGAAGGCCATTGATGACAGAGTTATGTTGACTTCAGATGGCATGTCTACATCATAAAACTCAAACAGGGGCCACCAGGAATAATTAAATATTGCTGCATTTGTACATACACAGAACATGAACTGTTCTTATAAAAATCCAAGAACAATTTTTCTGTAATGTTACAGATATTATATAAATAACTGCCAGTCAAATATAGATGTGGCAGCAGTACATATTTATTGTACTGCTCCTCTGTAAGTATTACTGGTGCTGGCAAGTAGACTCTATTAAACTAACACTAATGACAAGGTCTATAACCTGTATTTCTTCTGACTTATCTACCTTTACACACAAGAACAGGTAACAAAAGTAACTGTTGATCTTGCTGTGCAAATGGACTGCCACTAAAATGGGTCAGCATAGACTTGTCCACTAACCTGGTCAGCATAAAAACAAAGCACAAGATATAAGGAAGGCAGGGTACAGTAGGGAAAACGTACCCACCTACAAACAGCTTCCTATCTTCAAGCGGGAAGAAAGTTATGGATTGCCTGCACCATGATGCAGAGGGATAAAGCCCTGACTACAGCCCAGGCAACCTTGACAGGATTAGCGGCTTGACATCTGCTGAATGAAGTTAGGACCTGGGGCACTCTGATGGTCAGCTGTGAAAACCAAAAAAGACTTGGAAAAAAGAATAAAACTTAGGGCATTCATGACTGAAACTCTGCATGGAATCCAGAATTCACATCACCAAGCCATTCAGGGCTGAGCAGACAATTGATGTGATCTGCCAGAAATACCACATATTTCACATTTCTCCTTTCTCCTGGAAACCAAGAGAGGAAAATAGCTTGCTCAGTCAGGATTAAATGAGCATTCAGTATAAAACAAATAAATAAATTGTCCATCTTGTATACTGAGAGGAGAAAGGTTTGCTCATTTAGAAGTAATGAGCTTTCAGTGCTGCACTAAAATAGCATACATGACACATGCTTGGCTGTGCCCTTGGTTTCGAAATTAAAACATTGTATAAAATACCATAGGAAATAAGGAACTTTGGCTAGTCTATAAATGCTTTACTTTTTATGTTTTGAAATCCACTAATCTATGAATGATTTACGTTTTTATATTCTGAAACCCAACTAGTCTATGAATGTTTCATAAGTTTTAAGCTGTCAGAACTGCAAACAGTATAGTAGACTAGCTGTAGATGAAGAAACTGAACAGCGCTACAAGAAGTAAATGAAACAGCAGCAACAATAACAATTATAGGCTTCAAGGCAGAGAAAGAGCAAACGTCTCAACAGTAGGCTAATGCTAAATTTACTTTATTGAAGCAAAGGCATAACAGAGCACTGCACAGCTGATGTTGTTTGTTTTACTGTTGTGCAGTAAAGTATAGAGCTGTCTAACATTAAACAGTTGTTAGGGTAGTGTACAACATACTGCTAAAGAGATGAGAGTTTATTCATGAAATATTAAAGTTTACTACATCAAAGAGAATGGGTTATTTCATCTTAACATGTATATGCTACCAGAATAAGATTCTCTTCAGAACTGCTGCATTAGGAAACCCAGCTCAACATCTATACGTAGCATTAATCATTCAGGATGACCACAGTACCTTTAGCAAACCACATCTCTCAGTCCCCCTAGTTCACAAACTGCAACTATCATACAATTAGTTACCATATAAAATCTGTAAGTAACTGTAAGCGCTAAACCAGATATCACAGCATCACACAGTATGCCACATACAGTAATGACAATGTTACCCATATCAGTCAGACTAATACTGAATGACTGATTATACTGCACAATCAGGATCACTAAATTAAATCCACTCATCTGTAGCTCACCCTCACACTCAAGGGCTAACTACACCTTTAACATGAACAGCTAGTACTTCACTTCCATAGCATGGCCTTTGCAGCGCAAAGTATTACAAGTCTCATCTTTACTAAAACCTTATTCTCAGCACTGCATCTTATAAAAGAACATATCTCTCATTAAAAACATAGTCTGTATCATGAGCCAACACCTACACTCCCTAATGCTTACATGCTTTTACATCCTTAAAGCAAATATATTCCTTCTTAGCTCTCCCATAAAATAAAAAAAAGAAAACAATCACAAAAGTGCCAAAAAATAAACAGGAAAAGTTTGCATTTCTCAGACACTTGATCATTATTATAATAGGAGACGTAGAACCAAAATTTGGCTCACCCACCCCACAGGATATCCCCTAAATCCAAAACATAAAATAGAATAAAGTTTTTTTTCCATAATAAATCTGTATTGTTATATTATTTTCAAACACAAGTAAGATCAAAAATAACATATATTCACAAATCAAACATTAACTAATATCACTAATAACCACACTCTATGTACAATATTTACAAGAATGCTTCCATGTAATACATTTAAATATAAAAAAGCATAAGAGTAAATGCAAGTAATAGACAGTTGATTACTAAATTCTCTCCACACACAAATAATTATTAATATTTCCAAGTTGAAAATACTATGCTAGTATAATATTAAAAATCTGTTCCCAAATTTTTGGATTATTAACATTTTTATTTTGTGGGTTTAATAGTAATTTATGAGCCAATATATGTTTTGTTGCTAGAACTCTAAAGTTCTGCCATGAAGTTTTAGATGGGTCTAACCAATATGAAGCTATATAAAGCTTCATTAATGGAAAAATATTAATATACATAATAATTTGTGATTTAGGGATCTCTTTCGGGGGAATATGCAGAATCATAAATTTCCATGATAACGTTGTACTTTGGTAACCCACCTTCTGAAATTGACTCTTAAGGGAATTCCAAAGTTTGAAAATACATTTACAACTCCAGAACATATGAAGAAGATCAGCTGGTTGCTTCTTACAATATGGACAAGTTGGTGAATTTTTGGGATTAAATTTATGCAGGGTAAGGCGTGTATAATATGCATTGTTCCAAATCATCAACTGGGTATATATTAATTTTTGAAGAGAAGTAGATTTGATGGTCAAGTCAATTGCTTTTAACATATTACTTCTATCTGTCAGTAAAATCTTTTCTTCCCAGAAGTTTGATAACAAAATTTTATCATGAAATTGAAATTCTTTAATTAATTGATTTGCTGTCGTGATATATTTAAGATCGTGTTGGAGAGCTTGCCACAACAAAGAGCATCTATTAATAGCCTCTTCTTCCGGTTTAAAACTTTTAAAATAGCTTATAGTGAGTTCTCTAGTTTGTCTCAGAATAACCAGATACTTTTTAGGTAAGTTAAGTTCTTGTCTTATTTGGTTGGCCGAACTGTCAAGATGTTTATATATATCAATCAGAGTTAGATTAACTATCAATGGAAACTTGTTGAGATCAATTAGTTGATTATTCAATTTTAAATTAGGATTCTTATGAAAGGGTTGAAAAACCATCATATGTTGAACCAAATCTAATGAATGAAATAAGTTATGTAAAGAAAATATGTTCATTTTGATGTGTTCAATAATCCCATAGAATTTCAACGTATCCTTACCTAAAAAAAGTATTGCTTTAGGATTGATATTTAACTTTAGAATATATTTATAATTCAGAACTACCCAAAGTGGTGTCCACTTAGTATTATTTATATCATAATTGGCAATTCTTAAAATTCTATTAGAATTTACAATTAAATAATACATTTCAAAATTAGGTAATTCCAGTCCTCCTCTATTTTTTGGGGTCATTAATTTATCATAAGATATCCTGGTTTTCTTTGGTTCCCAAATGAATTTAGCCAATTCTTTATGAATCTTTTAAAAAAACGTCTTCGAAAGTAATAAATTGCTGACCTAAAAATATACAATAATCATGGTAATATGTTCATTTTGATAATTGAAACTTTTGCTAACATTGGCAGTCGTAAATTTTTCCATCTCCCAAAATCCGAAATTATTTGTTCCCAGATTGCTTTAATATTATTATTGTAAAAGTCTTTATTATCTGTAGAGAACTCAATACCTAGATAGTTAATATTTTCTTTAAATGATACCTGTCCCACTAAGGGCAATAACAAAAAGGGTTTAGGTGTCTTTAAAGGGAAGATATTGGTTTTTTTCAAGTTAATTTTATAATTAGAGACTTTTGAGAACTCATTAACAGCCTTCAATAATTTTTCAGTATCTGATAATGGAGATGCACAATAAATGCTAAGATAGTCAGCAAAAGCTGCCATTAATATTTTAGTTCTATAAATTATTGGGACATTATGATAAAAATTTGTTTAATATATAAAAACAATGGTTCAAGATAGATATTAAATAATAAAGGAGACAAAGGGCAACCTTGGCGTGTTCCATTCTTAATCTGTGTTCTTTTAGAGAAGTTTTTATTAATATACAATGTAGTATAGGGATTACTATATAATATTTGTAACATTTGGACAAACTCATGTGATATATTAAAATACGGTAAAAGATCAAACAAGAAATTTGTATCAACCCTATCAAAGGCTTTCTGGGCATCAATTATAAGGGCATAAATATTTAAATTATTTTGCTTAGCATGCTCTAACATAGAAAGTAATGTGAGTGTATTATCACTGGTTTGTCTACCTGCCATAAAACCAGTCTGTTCTTTGGAAATTATATGAATCATGATTCTCTTCAGTCTAGATGCTATAATAGAGGTTAGAATTTTCATGTCTACATTTATTAATGATATCGGTCTATAATTATCCGGATTTTGAGGATCTGAATTGGCTTTATGTATAAAAATAGTTTTTGAGGCGTTAAGATGTGGATCATTAATTTTATTCCTAATTATGTAGTTAAACACAACTGAAAGTATCTTACCGAAAATATCTGCAAACTTTTTATAAAATTCCACTGTCAAGCCATCAGGACCTGGTGATTTATGTGATTTCATATGCTGAATTACATATACTATTTCTTCTTCAGATATCGGTTTAACCAAGTCATTTTGAATGTCCTTTCCTATTGTTGGAAACTTAATTGAATGTAGAAATTGTTCATAATTCCTGTTAGGGGTCATATCCTTTTGTCCAGCATAAATATTAGTGTATATTTTCTCAAAGATATTAAGAACATCCTCAGTTTTAGAATATATTTTATTATTAAATTGTATTTCCGAAATCTGCACGGTTGGTTTCGTTTGATTAATGGTCCTAGCTAACGCTCTTGATGGTGTTTGAACATGATTGGCATACCTCACTAACGTCTTGTATTCTTGAAATGTTAATCTACTATTCTGAAGTAAAAAGAGATCCTTTTGACATTTAATCAGTTCCTTCTCTGTTTGCTCACGAAAATCCCTAATCAGTTCTCGATCAAGTAATTTAATTTTTATTTCTAAAGTTTGAATATCTTTGTTTAATATATTTTTATAATAAGATGCTTTTTGCAAAAGTGTCCCTCTTATTTGAGCTTTAACTGTTGCCCATTCAATATCTGGGGCAAATTGTTGTTTCCCTAAACCAATCAATAAATCTTTCAGGTACTTTGTAATTTCCAGTATTATATCCTCCTTATTCAATAAATTTGGATCAAGAGACCATTTATAACCTCTTTGTCTCAAAGTATCCTTTACCCCCTTAGTAAAACTCAACGAAATTTTAGAATGGTCTGATAATATAACGGGCATGTACAATAACTGTAGGTTCTAGATTGATCAATACTCTTGATATGAGGAAGAAATCAATTCTGGACCACATTTTGTGACATGGGGAATAAAAGGTAAAATTGCTTGTACTATTATCGTTATTCAGATAGTGAAATGGATCATATAATTGAAAGTCTTCTTTAAGATCATTCAGTGCTAATACAGCATGCTTGTTAAATGCTCTTTGTGACAAGATCTATCCAACTTCGGATTCTGGTAGGTATTCCAATCACCTCCAACAATTACATAATATCTATCAAATTGTGTTAAAATTGAATATAGTGATGCTATGAATAATTGTTGATCATTACAGGGAGCATATATATTTAAAAGTAAAATAGGTTTATCAAATAAGGTAGACGAAAGAATAACATAGCATCACAGTCCATTTTTATCTGTATTAGAATCTAATATATTTTCCTTGTATTGATCTTTAATAATTATGGCTACCCCAGCACTATTTGACTTACCTTCAGATACTACTACTTCTCTAATCCATTTCTTTTTTTTTAACATCACCCCATTGATCATTCATTAAATGCATTTCTTGGAGTAGGATAAACCACGCCTTAGCCTACAACAATACATGTAACACCAGTTTCCTCTTCTTCATGCTCTGGAGCCCTTTAACATTCCATAAATCTACTTCCCACATTTCAAAGATTCACTGTAAAATGAAAGTTTTGGAGAGAGAGCATAGAAAAAACAAAAAACAGTAAATTCAAAACCATACATAATCTGGAAGCAATCCTTATATCCCGTCCTCAACCAGTGCATACCCACTCTAACCCCGGACCAGGAGATGTATAGGTCCTGTATAATATAGAATGACAAAGGGTTTAAAAGAAAAAGCAGATATAAAAACACCACAATGTAAAATTTCACACATGTATCACAATTAAGACCTATAAAACCTAACTTCACTATGACAAAGCCTAAACTAAACATTCCCTAACAAACACTGCCATAAACTACATCTCTTTGGTTAATTACTATTTAAAGAAATCAAATTAAAAATGTAACAATACAGTACATGTAAAAAGAATAAAGTAAAAAAAAAAATAATGCACTTTTAGTAGTTGGATTAGCTATCTATACATAAACCAGATGCATTAAAAAAGAGAAAAAAAATACATACTAATATATAACCCTATATTAAAGCAAATAGACAGCAAATTGTTAATATCCTTTGTTATACATTCACCTTATACTAGTTTCATAATAAAGCAAGCTTCTAACTAAATAAAATAATAAAAAATAACACAAAGCATTAAAAACTATGCTGACAGGTTAAATAAACATTGCTAAATCCCTGCACCCTCTCTAAATAATATAACTACAAAATGTTGACTAAAAGTTAATAAATGAATTTCCTAACAAGTTCCTATGTACTTAAATTAGTATAGAACAGTCTTATTTAATGTTAAATAAACAAGAGAGTGTTTAAAACAGCTCTCTTCGGTTTTCCAAACCAGGAAGTCCTGTGAAATGCTCGAGATGGGGGACCGCTTTTGCAGATGGACTCCCGGAAGTGCCACAATGAAATATGCACCCTTGGCAGCATTTTAAGCACTTTCTGACTTCCTCCTTGTCAAAAACAGATCTTAGAAGCCATAAAATGTCAGGAAACAAGTGCAGGAGATCAAGATAAGGAAAATCAAACAGTTTTATTACTCAGGAAAAGGCCTAAAGCTTCACAAATGCAAACAAAAGATTACCCAGTCCTTGAAGCACAGTAAACAATGAATCTAGTCTCATTAAAATGCCAGTCCCAGCAAAAGTTCAATTCAAGTCTCTGATGCAGGTAAAGTCTTGAAAATTTTAAGAAACAGATTTCTTGCCTCATTTTTGGTGGAAACAGAATGTTTAACTCCATCCACTGTAAATATAAGCATATTAGGATATTTCATTTGAAACTTAATTTGTTTATCAATAAGAAATTTGCAGTAAGGAGACAGAGACTGTCTAGCCTGTCTGATTTGTATAGGTAAATCCTGTGTCAGAGATATTTTATTGTTTTTCCACATAACATAGCCTCCACCTTGTTTTGCAGTAATAAGTATTCTATTTACATCTTGATAATTAAGCAGTTTAACATACACAGTTCTAGGAAAATTAGAAGCTTGTACCTCTCTCAAAGCTCTGTGTGCTCTTTCCACGATGATTTGTTTCACACTATCTGAATCATTTAAAAGCACTGCAAATATTTGTAGTATGGATGGAATTAGTTCATTATACTGAATGGATTCAGGAATCCCTCTGACAATGATATTGTTTCTCCTGGATCTTGCTTCTAGGTCTGTAAGCTTACTTTGTATAGCCTGTATATCCACATCATGCAGATTAGTTTTTTTTTCCAGTAAAACTAATTTGTCCTCAGTATCAGAAATTCGAGCCTCCATGTTATCCATTCTTTCCAGCAACTGAGTACATGAAATTCCAAATGATTGTATTTGACAAGTCAGTTCTTTTAAAGCTTCTTGTATAGGCAGAAGTGCAGTTTTGATATCCTCCATGTTTAAAGCTTGATCAGCTTTAGTTTTAGTCCGTAGTTTCTGTTGTTCCTGTGCTTTAGTAATTTTTTGTCGTTTAGTAGTCACATCTTTTTCTGGTGATTGCAATTTCGATAATTTTGTTTTAGTCGTAGTTATATCCATGCTTTTGTCTTCTTTTGCCATCTTATTGGAACACAAAAAGTTGCAATATAAAAAGCACACGGTTCCTTTGTGCATTCCTCTCTGCAGAGCTAGCTAATCTGTTGTAATCCAGTGAAATATATTCCTTTTTTCCGGTTTTTCTTCTTAATCCAGGATAAATAAGTGCAGATAGAATACGTTTATCGAAGTTTTGATGTTAAAAGCTTTATAGTATCCACTCAGGGTTTTGATTTCCTCAGGTTAAATGTAGAGCTGCAGTTCAGCAGTATTCACAGAACAGCAGCCATCTTTGAATAAAAAAATATAGAATAAAGTTTGACTTCACGTTCAAAGCATCCATAACAAATCTATACTTCTAGAACCCTAGTGTTCAAAAGTACCTTTTCAGAATCAGAACAGCCAACGTTTAACTCAAGGATCTAGAAGGGAAAATAAAACAAATGTGGGAAGATTTCTGAAGTACATTAGAATATTTTGTAGCAGGAATTCATACAGAATGCACACTTTATTCCTAAAATACAATAATTAGGCTACACTGAACAGAAATTATATTTCATGGGAACATGTGTATTAAATTGAAAGCTTTGAGACATATCCAATAATTGTGTCAAATCATACCTCTATTAAAAAAAAAGATAAAAAGATGCAGGGCAATGATGCAAAAATGAGACAGTGGAGGCTTTCCTACTTATTTGTTAAAAAGAAAGGAATGGAAAGTGGAAATGATTTGAGAGTTATTGGGGAAAACAGGAATTTCTTCAAAACAGATAACCAGAGACTGGGATAAAATAAAAAATGGAGTTTAAAATATGGTATAAATAAGAAAGAACAATACGAGAAAGAAGTAA
This sequence comes from Protopterus annectens, assembly GCF_019279795.1. NCBI lineage: Eukaryota > Metazoa > Chordata > Ceratodontiformes > Protopteridae > Protopterus > Protopterus annectens. Next base: position 1,298,172,280 of record NC_056743.1, on the reverse strand, counting down.
TAGAAATTATTTAGAAGAGATGACAAAGGTAAAGTACTACAGAAGAAGAATCTCACAGAACAAGAAAAGGAACAAATGTAAAGTACTGAAGGGAAAATAAGGAAGTATATGGTTATATTATGCATGAGTTTGGAAAGTTTACTGTTAAACTAGCTTTAGCTAACAATTTTAGAGTGCAAAATATTTGAGCATAATCACTCAGGCAACAGAAAATAGAAAGAGTTGAAACCAAACTTAAGAAGCTTATGACAAAAAAACTAACCATAGATCCTATAAAGACATCAGAGATGTTTCAGAAATATTATGAAATTTGTATAAAGCACACAGACTGGGAACAAGAAAAGGCACAAATGAAGATAATTGAGGAAGACAATTATGCCAATGTTAGAAGAAGACGAGGCTCATCAATTAATAGTTAAGATAGGAAGAGATACATTGGTGGTGTATAATTAAGCAAAATGGAAGTCTCTAGGAACTGATAGGATTCATGTGAAAATATGGACATTAGGAGGTAAGAAAGTGGTAAAGATCTGAAAGGTTTTGTTAAGCAATAGTTTAAAAGGGATAAGCATCTTGAAAGAACACTGTGGTGAGTGTACTACGCAAACAGGATAAAGACCCTTTAGATCTGGCTTCATATAGACACATTTTAATATCAAACCTTGACTGTATGTTTATGTCAATACCAACTAAGAGAATGGAAAAGGTGCCACCAACAATGATAACGATGGATCAGAGTGGTTTTGTTGTGGGGAAGCAAACATTTGAAAACATTAATAAAGCAGTGATGATCTAGGGGGAAACAGTGAAAAATACACCATTATTGTTTGTGGGTCTCAAGGCAAAAAAACTCCCAAAGGAATCAGTGTGTGAATTTTTTTGAGAAAGGCAATATTAGCTTTTGTGCTCTTGATAGACTAATATGGTTAATAAGATGGATATGTGAAGGATCAGAGACAGGAATTAAACTGAGAAGATTCTTCTCTGACAAACGGTATATGAACAGAGGGATCAAGAAGGGATGCCCTCTTTTACCAATATTATTTGCTTTAGCGGTAAGAGTCTGTGGCAGAGAAAACAACAGACTACAAATTCAGGGATGTAACTGGCATGGTAATAAAGGAACGTTACCTTTATTTACAGATATTATTTTGCATTTGATAAAGCGAGAAAAGGACAGTGCAATGTTGTGGAATATTTTGAAATAGATTCAAAAGGGAGATAAAACAGAATGTACAAGTAACTATGTTGTCACACATGAATTGAGCCAGCAAATAAGATGAAGTATTTAGGTGCATGGATTAAAAAAGATTCTGTTATGAAAGCTATGGATATGTGGAAAGAAATTAAACAAAGGATTATACAAATCTTGAGAAACTGGAAGGTCTTAATTGTGGACATGGATACTAAAACAGAAACAGTGAAAATGTGTTTTATTGTCTTGTATACAAGTCAATGGTATTTTAGCAATCAGAGAAGTTGATGATGATGATGATTAATAAAGTCTTGAAGGAATATATTTGGGAGGGGAAGAGGACAAGTTGGGAGGGGGTTAGAGAGAGCTAAAGAGAGACTACGATTTTGGATGCAAGCCCTTAATAAGAATAACATAACTGATACAGAATATTATATTCATAGAGTAGCCATAAGTATTCTAAGAACTAAGCCAGCATGGGAACAGACAAGGGAAATTGAATCAACATGGGTGTATGCAAGGAGAGGTACAGAAAACAGGCAACAGTGAACTGAAATTTACTATAAGAAATTAAATGAGTCAAGGCATTGAGAATAAATAACACAGCCTGGAAAGGTAGCATTGGGGAATGAGGTTAAGCAAAAGTTTGGAATGCAGGTTAAATAATGCATTCCCTTTCAGGGATTGATAACAGAGTAGTGGTAAAAAGAAAGGGATGTGGGTAGTGATAAGTTAAACAAACAGCTCTGGTAAAAATGGATAATTAGTAGGTTATAAAAAACACTGCACAACAATTATATGAATATATCAGAGGAAGTTAGAAAAGCTTACAAGAGAATGGAAAAGCAATTTACAAAGGAATAAGGAGAAGAAATTTGTAAGCATCACAAGAAGGCAACAAAGTCCAGCTGGTTAGGATTTTTGCACAGAAATGTTTGAGTATGTATTATTATAATACCTCAAGTAGACTTCACAGGGTTAGTCCACAGGTAGATAGCAAATTCTGAAAGGGAAGATGGGGAAGAAAGAGGTAATTGGAAATGCATTTTTTTACAATATAATAAACTGGCAGATTTTAAAAATTCTCTGTAGAATACTTTGATAGAAATGTTGGGGCAATTAATGGTTATCACTAAGGAAATGTTTTGAGCTGGAAGATAGGATCTTAACTGGCTAGATATGGTTAGGCCATACTAAGATGAATGCTACTGGTAGCCAAACAGCAAGTACTATAAAAGAGAAATCAAAGTATATACCTAACACAATGGAAGTTCTTGGTATAAGAAAAGAAAAAAAATATAGATGGGATATTTAGAAAAAGGGGAGAAGCAAATTTCTTGGAAATTAACAGATTAAATGGGGAGAATATATGCAGAGTAATGTTCAGAAGGAGGAGTGAGAATCAAGAGAAGGTAGAGATTGAGCAATTTATATAACAGAGTTTGTGAAAATTATTAAAGGGCAACTAAATGTGCACTGTATAAAATAATGGCCTAAACTTTGTTTTTTTTCTATTAATATGTAAACCCATGTTGTAGCTCAGAATGTGATAATTTAATACAGATACTTTAAAAAAAAAAGAATGGGATTAAAAGAAAAAAAATGAATGCCACTGCCTTATACTTGCAAAGACTAAATGACTTCCAATAGAACAAGGTTAAAGATCATAAAAAGAGAACACCCTCCTCATCTTGCCAATCACCTTACAACCAGAATCTCCAACTAGCAGCTTCAATGACTTCTTCCCACTCAGCATGCACTACAGACACCATGTAGCAAGTTACATACTATTGACAACAGTTTCTTATACATTGTCCCCAAGTCCATAAGTAGTTACTAGGCTTGCAGTCCAAGAAACAATCATGCACCCCAGCCAAAATTCCCAGCTCCCCCAGAACATTGTCTGGTTAAGTGACTTACTCATGGTCACACAGTAGGTAAATGGTAGCTGAAGGATTCAAACCTAACTCCACAGGAATTAACAGCTCAAAGCCTTAATCCTCTGCTCTGTCAAACATGGGAATCACCTCACTCCTCCTTGAAAGGAAACCAGTCAAAAATAAATTGACATTACAATGTAAAGACTTCTCCACTGTGAAGCAAATTACAGTTGGTTCTTTACCTCCCAAAGTACCCAATTTTTATGCAGCCTTACGCAATTAACTTTTCCAAAATATATTTAATTCAGTTATTTTTTTTACTGATCTACAAATTGTACTCTAACTATTCTACTAAATGTATTTGTATTGTATACAATGCTCTTATTTACCAGGTCTGGGGTAATTTCAATTTAAAACAGTGTAAGAAACTTCTCTATGTGGAAGATTTTCATTCCATATATTTCTAGTTAATCACTGTATATTAATCAGATCAGACAATGGTAGTAGAAGTAGCGAACGTAAACTCAAGTCAAAAAGTAATAGAAAATATATAATTCTACAGCATTACTAAGTATTCAAAAGTAATCCAAGCAAGGCAGGCAAGTCTGTTTCCAGTCGAAAATCCTTTATTAAGTACACAGACAAGCGATCCAAGTAAAACAAAAATAGAGTAATAATTTCTTCACAAGCTTTCTAAATATATATATACTTTTTATCAGGCATGGGAGTGGTTTATTGTGTTGTAAAACAAAGTGTTATTGGTACACATGTTAAATTCACATCCCTTCCCCCATAAGTGTGACATTCGAGCTGGTCCTGCCCTACCTAGTAGCTGTCATAATAATATATAGCCCTAATGTACTTTAATGGTACATCTTATTTAACCAAATTATTAAGTAGATTATTAAGTCTGTGATTTTATACAAGGCAATATACTACATGGCTGGAAATACATCAACCTTAGTTCATTTTGCGATCAAAAATTACATATAAATATATACATATACATTTTGCATGTAAAAATTAGTTTCTATTTTCATAACCTATTGTTAACAAAGATCACTTTCGTCCTTCTAGACTTCTTCAGGTCTGTGTACAAGAATCCTAAAAACCTATATAATTGTATAATTAGTTAGTATTGTTATTACCATCATTTTGAATAAAGAGGAAAAAAGAACCAGAAAAAAATAAAAATAAAAAAATATATATGTATGATGATGGAAACAAAATATACACTTAAATTTCAAATGATTTAAAATGGTATTTAAAACCAATTTGTAGAAAAAAATAAAATAAAATACAATTAGTCATGTAAACAATGTGGCAATTTTCTAAGTTCCAGTGCACTTTTAATTGAACAGTAGTAGTTTAGTCCAGGCTTTCTAAAAGAGTTCAGCTTTAATTGCCACATGAGTTCATGTTTCTTCAGAATATTCGGGATGTCTCCTTCAAGATCACCCATGTCTATGCGATCCAGGATCTGGAACTTAAAATCTGTGTGTCTTTTATGAAGAAAAAGGTGTTTGGCTAGTGCATTATTTTTACATCCAGAGAGGATTTCTGACAGATGACATGAAATCCTTCGCTTGAGTTTATTTACAGTCTTGCCCACATACAATAACATCACATTCATTGCACTGTGCCCTGTAAATTACTTTTTTAGTGTTACAGTCACCCCCTGCACTGGATTTAATGACCTTCTTTAAATAAGGGCAATAAAAACTATCACCTTGCTGTATAAATATACAAAATGTACAATTAGTTTCACATCTTTTAGTGCTTTTCTCACATGGTCTAGGTTTAAATTCAACAAAACTTCTAATATTCCTGGCCTTCCTATAAACAAATGATAGGGCTTCACCTAAGATGTTAATCAGAAAAGGGTTTCCTGTGACAATGTCCCAGTTTTCTTCAATAATATTTTTGATACTGTGATAATCCAAAGTGTATGTCAGGATGCAGCTATTTTTGCATTTGTTATTCTCTGTGGGATTACTTAACATTTTTCTACTGGGGAGGTTGAGTGAAGGTGCTTCAGTCCTTTTCAGTTCTATAATGGGTTCCAGGATGTTTAACATCTGACTTTCATAGCCACTCACTAGAAAATCATTCGCTAAGTAGTTCAGGTTTCTCAAAAATGGTTCCATCTCTGTGGTAATTCGAGCTAATCTATAGCCTTGGGATTTCACTACATTATACTTGTTTTTTGTAGGATGTAGATTTTTACTGTGGAGTAATAAGTTAACCCTCGTTGGTTTTCTGAATAGATCAGTGGTGATTCTGTCATTGTTGGTGTCCTTGGAAATCTGCATATCTAAGAAAGTGGTTGAAGTACAGCTATGGGAAGAGGAAAACTTCAGGAAGGGGGTTGTTTGATTGAGGTAAGTGATAAAAATCTCCAAGCTGCAAGGTGTCACCTTCCCACACAATAAAGACATTGTCAATAAAACGTAAATAGCATGTGATATGCTGCATGTAGTCTGTGTTGTTTAACACAAAGTCCTCCTCCCATTTGCCCAGGGCTATGTTAGCTATGCTGGGTGCCATGGCAGCCCCCATTGCTATACCAGTTTTTTGTTTGTAGTGTTTGCCATTGAAAGTAAAGAAACTGAAGTCCAGTACAAGATTAATGAGCTTGCTTAACTTTTGCAGTTGTGCCTGTGTACCCTGATTATAGGTTCATAGGTAGGTACTAGGCTATCGGCCCTAGGGCCCATACAAGCCTAGCCAAAAAATGTACCCTGGATTTCGCCACCCAAGAAAATTATTTTCCTGTGCCCCTGTCGAGCAGAGCCACAGAAGTGATCCCCGGGGTGAATTTCCCATCCAATCAAGATTTTTCTTGAAGAGTGCCAATGAGGAGCTCTGTTTGACATAGATAGGTAGTCTGTTCCAGAGTATGGGAAGTCTCTGGGACAGGAATCTATCCCTCCAGCATGTTCTGTTTATTGTGGTGACAAGGTTAAGGTCCCTAGAGTATGTAGCTCGGAGGGATTGGGATTTCTTTAAGTGGAGCATGTCCAACAGCTCTGGGTTTGACATAGCTTTGTATGTTAGGCAGAGATCGCCCCTGAGTAGTCAATATGCAATGGAGTAAAGCTGTAGTTTTTTGAGACGGTCTGCATAGGGCATTTGTTTGAGGCCAGTAATCCTCTTTGTGAGGTATTTCTGTGGTCTATCCAGTTGTTGAAGATGTCTTGTGAGGTACATACCAAAAGGGGCGTTGTACTCTATAATGGGTCTAATGAGTGATGAGTAGAGGGGAACAATGACCTCTTTTTTTCTGGATGAGAATCCTTTTGTGATGAGATGAGCCATGTAGAAGGATTTCCTGACCACTGTGGCAATGTGATTATCAAAGGAGAGACTACTGTCCACCTGTGTCCCAAGGTCTCATCACATTTTCGGCATTAAGTAGACTACCAGCTATGTGGTAGTTCATGGGTACAGAGTTTTTACCAAAGGGGATGACAATACACTTTTTGGCATTCAGCTTCAGGCCATGGCTTTGACACCAGGTATCTGTCTCAGTGAGGCCCTTTTGTAGTTTGTCCACATCGTTAGGAGTTTCGATTATGGCTCCTAGTTTGCAGTCATCTGCAAACTTTGTTAGCCAAAGACCTTCTGTGTTGGCCTGCACTTCAGAGAAGTAGATACCAAACAGGAGAGGACCCAGGACTGAACCCTGTAGTACTCCACTTGTCACTGGTCTGATGTCGGATTTGGAATCCGCTACTTTCACAGTGTGGGTTCTGTCCGTGAGCCAGTTGGCAACCCATCTTGTGACATAGGGATTTATACCTAGTTTAGTGAGCTTATCTATAATTCCAGAGTGGGGGATGGTGTCGAAAGCCTTGGCGAGATCTAGATAAGCTGTGTGAACCATTTTACCCTCATCTATGGCTTTGGTGACTGCTTCAAAGAAGTCAATCAGGTTTAGGAGACATGATCTGCCTTTTACAAATCCAAACTGAGTAGGGTCCAGAGTTTGGAGATTACCAATGTCTTTGTTTATGAGTTTCACGATGATACGTTCCATGGCCTTGCAGACCAGGCTCGTCAGGCTAATGGGGCAGTAATTCCCGGGGTCTGTCATGGCTCCCCCTTTGTAGAGTGGGATAACCGTCGCGCTGTGCCATTCAGTGGGTACAAAGCCTGAGGTGAGGCTATGATTGAACATGGTACTTAGGTAGGGTGCCAGTTCATTCTGTAGTTCATGTAGAATGCAGCCTGGGATATTGTCAGGTCCCATGGATGCTGTGTTCTTGGCTTTGGAGAGTGTGTTTTTTACCTGTGCAGCGCCGTGAATTCTTCCGGTATAGAGATGGGCCCTCTAGGGGGTGAGGGGGGGGTAAAGTTAGCACTGAACCTATCTGCTAGGATGTTGGCAATATCAGTTGGTTCTGTATATTTAGTGCCATTATGCTGTAACTCAGAGCAGAGTGTTCCCATTTAGATTCTTGACATAGCTATAGAATGCTTTGTGGTTGTCTTTAGAGTCAGTGGCAATTTTGTTTTCGTTAACTAGCTTTGGAGGATTTTATGAGGGATCTCAGCTTCTTACTGAGGTTGACCACAGAGTTTCTCCAGTCATGGGATTTTACTCTTTTTTGCAACAGTTTCTTTCTTCTGTTGTAGAGTTTGTTTATGGCAGAGGACCACCAGATTGGCTTCCTTGTTTTGGAGGATAACATCTTGGTTCTATTAGGGATAGCATGATCCATACACTCGTGTAAGTGTTTATAAAGTGCATTTGTATAGGATTCGGCAGTCATACCTTTATCGTCCATCTGCATGGGTGTCATGAAGTTTGCCACTTCTGTCTTAAGAAGTGTGAAGTTGGCTTTTGAGAAGTTTTTTACGATGTTTTCCCTAACTGGGGCTGGGGGTGGGATGTGGATGTCTAGGCTGATTAGCTTGTGGTCGGATCTGACCAACAAGGAACTGACCTCTGGTGTGGAACACCGGTTTCCCATGTTGGTAATGACCAGGTCTAGAATACTGCTGCCCCTGGTGGGGGTGTGAATAAGTTGATTCAAGGCGTTGGAATTTATGAATTCTAGAAAACGTTGAGCAAAAGAGTTGGTACATGAGTAGTTTTCCCAGTTAATGGTGGGGTAGTTGAAATCGCCCATTATTAGGGTGTTGAGTTGTACCCTAATACTTTCCAGTGTATCAAGAAATGAGGAGTGTGAATCCTGGGGCATGGTGGGGGGTCTGTAGCAAACTACAATTTAGACTGCGGTCTTGCCCAGAGTTAGTTGCACTTGGATAATCTCGGATGCATTATGCTGTGCAACTAGCCTGGAGGTGTGGATATCCTTAATGAATATGGACATGCCTCCGCCTTTAGTGCATCTTTCTGGGTTAGGTGGCCGAAAGGTGTGGAATGAATTGAAGCCTGGTAATGCAGGGGTGCTCTCTGGAGCTTTGAACCAGGTCTCTGTCACTGCACAGATGTCAATGTCCTCCATTTTAAGGAGTGCCTCGAGTGAGTGCATTTTGAGGTTTAAACTTCTAGCATTGAGTAGCATTACCCTCAGATGTTTTAACCCTTATATTTCTTAAAAGACTCCATAGCTGCTGTTATACAGTAATTGTGAGGGGAGCACTGTGTACAAGGATTCCACATCAATAGTTACCAGAATACTGTCAGCTTCCACTGTAATGTTGTTTAGTTTCTTCAAAAAATCCATTGAATCTCTTATGTATGACTTATTCTTTTCTGCTAGAGGTTTCAGCAAGTAATCAAGGTAAATGGCTGTGGCTTCAGTAAGGGAACCTCCACTTGCTACCACCGGCCTATAAGGTCGGTCTTCTCTGTTCTCATGTGGTTTTGGTATTCCAAAAAAGTAAGGTAAACGTGGGCATGGGCTCCATAAATAATTATAAAGATTTTCAATGATAAGTATTTCTTCCCATAATGTGGTGAGATTAGTGTTCCATAAATCATATGCTCTTTTTATGTCATCCATGGCAAATCACTCATAAAATCTGTTATCCTCCAGCATGTTCTATATCTTTTGGTTGTAGCTAGTGGTATCAGTCACAAGTATACCTCCTCCCTTGTCTGCCTTCATTACAAGCCTGGATTTATCATTGCCTAGCTCAAGCAATGCTTTTCTTTCTCCCTGTGTTAAGTTATAAAGTTTTTTCTTTGGAGGTTTTTTAATCAGTTTCCTGATATCCATCTCACATTTCACTTCGAAAGCAGCTAGTGTCTGATGTAGTGGTGGACAATAGCTGCTAGGCCTTTTTATAGTTGCATCAATAGGCTTATTTTCAGTGTCATTACTTTTGCCATGAAACTGTACCCTTAAGTTGAGCTTCCTCACAAACATTTTAAGGTCTATCAGTACTTGAGCAACCTCACTCCTGCAGCTTGGTACAAAAGTAAGTCCTTTTGGACAACACACTTTTTTCTACAAACTGGTTTTAAATACCATTTTAAATCATTTGAAATTTAAGTGTATATTTTGTTTCCATCATCATACATATATTTTTATTTTTATTTTTTTCTGGTTCTTTTTTCCACTTTACTCAAAATGATGGTAATAACAATACTAACTAATTATACAATTATATAGGTATTTATGATTCTTGTACACAGACCTGAAGAAGACTAGAAGGACGAAAGTGATATTCGTTAACAATAGGTTATGAAAATAGAAACTGATTTATACATGCAAAATGTATATGTATATATTTATATGTAATTTTTTATCGCAAAATGAACTAAGGTTGATATATTTCCAGCCATGTAGTATATTACCTTGTATAAAATCACAGACTTAATAATCTACTTAATAATTTGGTTAAATAAGATGTACCACTAAAGTACATTAGGGCTATATATTATTATGACAGCTACTAGGTAGGGCAGGACCAACTCGAATGTCACACTGATGGGGGAAGAGATGTGAATTTAACATGTGTACCAATAACACTGTTTTACAGCACAATAAACCACTCCCATGCCTGATAAAAAGTATATGTATATTTAGAAAGCTTGTGAAGAAATTATTACTCTATTTTTGTTTTACTTGGATCGCTTGTCTGTGTACTTAATAAAGGATTTTTGACTGGAAACAGACTGCCTGCCTTGCTTGGATTACTTTCGAATACTTAGTAATGCCGTAGAATTATATTTTCTATTATTACTTTTTGACTTGACGAGTTTACGTTCGCTGCTTCTACTACCATTGTCTGATCTGATTAATATACAGTGATTAACTAGAAATATATGGAACGAAAATCTTCCATACAGAGAAGTTTCTTGCACTGTTTTGTTTTTAGACCCACTACACTTTAGTGGGTTGTTTTGAGACTTCAGGGATACCACGAAGATTACTTGTTTTTTGGGTAATTTCAATTTCATTCATAAAAATCTGTTATCTAGCTAGACTATATAAGCTTTCAGTACTAAACTGGTTTGCATTTATTTTTATAGCCGTTATGTTTAGGTACAGACGTTTACATGAAAATGTGTTTGCTGAATTTGTCATCTGTTCATATGACCAGTTTATGAGTTGTTTAAATTGCCATCTGACAATATGTGCAATTTGTTACTACTCTTGCCTGAAAGGATCAGTGCTATAATTCTGAAAACAAAATTTAAACAAATGCACAAACAAGCAAGCAAACAAACAAAACAAATAAATTACTAAATCACTAACACACTGAAAGTCTTACAAATGTGCTTAACAAAATGTGCCATTCCAATACTCCACTTGAACAGAGAATCACTGAAAATCCATGGAAAATTAGGATGGCTGTCCATTATGAAGACTACGATCTGATCACAATTTACAAATATATAAACTTCAGCCACTGCCTTTCACATGTCTGTTCTACTTTCCTATATATATATATATATATATATATATATATATATATATATATATATATACATACTATGTAGAATCATCTCCTCTATACTGCCAATGGATTACCAGAAGTGTCCTACCGTACAAAAAAGCATTCTGAACCAAACAAGAAACAGTAGATGTACAAACGAACACTGCTGCAGTAACCTTAGCTATATGGGTTAATACCCTGCCAAGGATATAACAGCCGGGAAGCTTCCAAAGCTTCAGGGCACTTTCCACTTACCCAAACTCTCAAGCAGCTCGAGTTGAGCTAAATAAAAGACAATCTCTGTCCATGCCCTGTTAAAATTTGGAAAATAAGTATCCATTCACAAAACTGTGACAAACAAATCTAGTTGGCTAGCAAAGGCATGCAGTCGTACTAAGTTCACTTGTCAAGATATTCACTGCTCCACAGACTTGCTTTCTACAACTGCATCAAACTAACCTCCCCTGATTTAGGAGCAAACTAGGCAGAACTCAGAAAATGACACTGTAGTGGAATATGTGCATATAATTTTGAATTGTTTTTACATATAGCTTTTTATGCTAATGGCTTTCATAATTCTTATATGTTTTTTCTTATATGTACATGCTTTTATGTTACTGCTTCTTTAAAAACTTGTTGACTGATTATTTTAAATTTTGGAGGGAATTTTATGTGTATTGATTGGATGTGGTTTATTATAAAAGAAAGGTCATTTGATTGATTTATGTGTCTGATGAAGTAATGATCTGCATTACAAAAGCGCTTACACTGAATAAAGATTACGGTTTGCTTTGTCAAGAGACTGCTTATTCCCTCAGCCTAGGGATTTTGTTTGGATTTGTTTTGGACTTACTTACAGCACCTTCATTTGAGGAATTTTGGGGATTTTTTCTTTCTTAAATATCCCATCATCATGATAGATCCAAATTTCTCAACAAACTACAACATATGATACTGTAATGATAAAATCTCTCTGGCTGAATACTTTGGATTTGTTCTGAACGAACATAGTAACAACTGCTGAAAGGACAATTTTTTTGGATTCGTTCTGGACCAACATATTACCCACTTCCGAAAGGACAATTAAGTCAAAACAATCACAGTTAAGCATATGAGCATTTTGAAAAGGCTTAACAAATCCCTTACTCCCCAAGATCAACACAAAATATTAACTACAAGGTTATTAGATGCAAACTGCTCTACAGAAAGGCTGTACCCACTATCCTTACACAAAGACTTAGTAAAATGGGATCTCCCTGTTTGCTTTCCAGGCTCATTTTCACTTAAAGTATTGAACTGTACTTCATGTTCTTGGAATGCTCTACATATATATTAGTACTCTACAAAGAGGCGTGCACAGTCACCACAGAAATAATTTAAATGCATATGTTTTTATATCTGTACCAATTAAATCTCTATTTTCAAACTTCTAATGTTTGTGACAAGAGGCAGTAGTTATAAGGCAAAAAATAATGGGCAACGTAAACATCCTTGGCTTGTACCTCTTACCAAATTATATTTGGTTGCTAGGCACACACACCCCCCCCCAGTCTTTATAAGCACCTCTGAACATTATCTATCCATTTTAATGTGAAGCTCATGCTGCCAACATCTTAAAAATACAGTGTCAGCTGACATTGTTGGAGGCCTTTTCTGCATCTATTCCTATCAATGACAATACTTTTGTTTGTTTCACCTCTTTTAGGATCATTAATGTCCCGGTAATGTTATCAAATGTTCAAATAACTGTCAACATTCTTGGAATCCACACTGATTCAAACTTTTAATTCTGGGAATTATCTTGGTCAGTCACTTTGCTATTACTGTTATGAATATTTTATAACAACGATCAAAAACTTAAGACTGGCCTGTAACACCCTTGGTCATTAGGGTCAGTGTCCTCCTTTAAAACCAGTGCTACCACTTGCTTTTCCATTATGGTGGATCTCTCTAATTATGTTATTGAATGATCTGTGCAAAATTCTAATTTCTTACTTGCCAGTTGCCAAACTGTGAGGATCTCTTCTGAACCTGATGATTTTCCTGTGGCATTATTCTGAAAAGCCATCATGCATGCATGAAGATAATTCATTCCACCTCCCTAGTAATCTTTCCTGTCATGTTGCTGTGTTGTTTCTCCACTATTTTTGGTATGCCAAATTACTCTAGAAACCTGCACACCTCTTGATATTCCACCCTGTGTATCTCCTCACCTTTACATAATAATTTCTCATCATCTTTAATATTTTATCAGGTTCCCTTTTAAATTATTAGCATCACGGTTTCTTAATTAGACTACTACTCTTTCTACCTTTCTCTGCCTGCACTTTTATTTCAAAAGCTTAAACATTCCACAGCTATTGTTAAATAACTATTTAACTGCAATGCTCCTCTATTCATTATCAAAATATTCTCTAGTCTGTTCTTCTGACCATCAGCAGGAGTTCTTCTGTTATAGTTTCCATAACTACTTTTGTTTTTATCTTGATATATTCCACGTTAAACATCTCTTATTTTTTGTGAAAGTCCTGATTTATATCTAGTCTGCAAAATAACATTTATAATTTGCCACCCAATCTTTGAACAACTTGCACTTTAATAAATGTGTGGGAAACCACCAGTGTTTGACCATATTTTTTTTGCTCAATTGCCTAAGGTGTACCAGAACTGGGGAACGATCGGACAACAATATGGAGACAGTTTCTTCTGATATGTAAAATCTGTCAGGTCTTACTCGAGTACCATATCCTGATGAATAAGTACATTTCTTAGCACATCTCCTCCTTTTCTCTATATCCTGCATTCCAAGTATTTTCATACAACCCATTAAATACCCCCCCCCTTTAGATTATTTGTCTTTGACCCCCCCCCCTCCTGCCAATATACACATTATAAAGCAAATTCTAAGTCTTCTCCGATTGGCAACATGCCCTAATGGAACTTGAATCTCTCGCCTAATAATTCTCTTAATTCTCATGCACTACTTTGTGGTGGAACATAAATATAAACAAGTGCAATTCTTTTCTCCTATTAGTATTATCCCACTGTCCCCAATCTACCCTGCCCATTTTCTCCTCCTCATTTCTTATGGGAGAAAATCTCATTACCAGGAGCTTCTTCATTCTCCCATTAATGCTGCAGAATAACCCCTTTTAAAGCCTTTAACTAGTTCCTTCAGCTTAGTATTATTCAAATGCATATCTTGCAGCATTATGATACTTGCTGAACATGTCCTTGGATATGTTAGCATTCATTGCTTCTTCTCAAGGCCTGTAAGCCTATTAACATTATACCTGGTCATCATTCAGTCTGCACATCTCCCCAAATCTTCTCTTATGTACTAATTTTTCTCCCATTTTCCAAGGTGTCAGACCTATCCCCCCTTTCTTCATCTTTGTTTTTCTTAACAATAACATTTTCTGTCAGAGAACTTAACTGCTTGCCCTCTTTACCTAAATTAGCAATAACATCCCTGTAAACAAATATTGTCCTTTCCATAAAATTCTGTTAACTACAAACAGACTTGTGTCTTTTAATATTTCTTCAGTCATGGGAGCTTCTACTCCACTTAAGCAACCACTTTACAAAATGTTTTTCCTGGACTTATTTCTTCTACCTAGGCTACCTGATATCCACCAATCAAGGAACTTTAATAAATTAATATTTTATTATCTCCTGCACGCTAACATTGTGTTATAGTATCTATAACATTTTCTGATTTGTCCACCGTATTGTTTATCTGCCTCAGCTTTCTCTAAAATACTTAAACTAAACTTGCTGTTAACCTTTTAAATTATACAATATTTCCCAGAAATGTACGGAAAGATCAACTCAGTACAGCTGTTTATTCAGCCCTTATTTACACTCCGAGATAATTCAGTTACATCAGCATATTTTTCCTCCTTCTGGCCAATCACATTTGCTGCATTTCCAGTGGGTTCCATCTACTTAATATACCCTGTCTTCCCAAAGCATTGTTCATTTCTCTGAATTATAGCACCAACCTCTGTGGTTCTCATGTCTCCAGCATTAGTTTTAAACATTTTGCTGCAGATTATCTAAAAACATAATAATTTTAATTATGTAAACATTCTTTTAGAGTAATAAATGTCCCCTAATTCAATCTTCCTTGTGTTTTACACTAGCTAGTACAACTTGTTAGGGTTTGCATGGTTCATTTCCTACCTTCCTACTGTAGGGAGCACAAGTGACAAGTCAATATAATATTTAATTTTCTACTCTGTGCAGGTGGATCTGTTCCACAATGTTAAGCTAAAGCTCTCCAAAGTACTATCTTTCTAACTACTCAACACGTGCTGCCAAATGACAACCAGTAAAACTAATACCTTTCACACTAGATCTAAGGGAGATAAGCTATAGTTCCATGGGAGATAAATGCTTACCACAAACTTTTTAACCACTTCTACTAAATACACAGTTCAAGTTCTACTCCATCCCTTAAATTCTTACAAACAATAATTACTGCTACTGATGGATATTATTATAATTTATAGATGAGCAGACTACATTCAGTTCAGGAAAAATAAATAAGACAATCACTTAAATCTTTCATGTGATGTAAAGCAACAACCACTGAAACATTTTCTGAATATCCTTTTTATGTCATTTAATAGTGCAACTTCATACTTTTAAGTTCACCTTCCAGCAGTACTGGTTCCTTAGACCACCTACAATTCTATATATATTCTCGCATTTCTGTGATTTGATGGGATGTTAAGGATGCCATAACCTTCTTTTGTCAAAAATTGTGCTTCTTACAATCTGACATCTTCGCAAATATTGGGAATGGCTTAAGGGGCATCTGAGTGGTCATCTCCTTGGAAACAGCTGCTTTACAGTTAGTAGATCTTGGAGAAGGACTACTGCATTGTAGAGCAATCTGAATTTAATTTGCAGTTCTCTACATTTCCTCACAGTTGGAAAGATTATTTTCCATTTCTGTCTACTGTAAACAGAGTAACGGTGCACTCCTATAACTTCAGTGTCTTTCTGTTTTGCAATAACTTTTGAAAGGAATTCCTCCTTTTGCTGGAATGCTTGAAGTTGAACTAGGATAGGTCAAGGTTGTCTTCTTGTACTGGAATTACAGAAGAACACTGTGTCCTCTCTCTAGTTGCAGTTCTTGAAGTGGGATATCAGTCCATTGATTTTTTTCAGCTCTTCATACATCCTATGCAATTAAACCTTTTCATCCTCTACAGGACAGCTGTGAATATGATATTCTCTCCTGGACCTGCCATCCAGTCCCACTAATTTCTGATTTCTTCTTGGGCAACCTCATATTCTGTGAGTTATTGTTTCCTCGTGTTTTTTTTTTTTTTTTTTTTTTTGTAGTGATGTCAGTTTGCTGTAGTGTCCGCTTAAGACCTCTTCCATTGTGTGTCTTATTACTATTATTCTTAGTGTATTCTTTTAATGTGTTGCTAAAGACTTCCGAGTACAATTCTGTAAATTTGTAATCTAGGGAGATGAAAGCCATGCTTTCTGTCACTCCCTCATACTGTTTTTGAATTTCTGCATCAGCCACCCAGTTTTCTGTTGTTTGTTCTTCAGCTGAATGATTTTACAGGTTATTTTTTACAAGTTATTTCCCATCAAGTTCGCTTTTTTTTCGTCCTTGAAGTCACTCAGAATAAAAGTGCAAGACAATGAGCAAATACATCTGAAAAGGGCAATTTTAACAGCTTTTCAGTATTTCTGATTCTCAGGGTGGTAGAACTATTTTTAGCCACTTTTCTAACTTCTCACCACAGCATCCCATTCCTCCTCTTCACTATAATATCACATGTACCAAAGTTAATATCAGTACTGTGACAAACAGCATACTGTACACTTCTGTTAGTTAAAATTTCAACATTATAATAGTTCATACGAGTGATTTCGGGTCCAACTTGTTGGAGAACATAAACAGTTTTTACGGGTATACTGCTGTCATTAACTGTGCAATAGTTTGCTATATGCCATTTTTCTAAAATCCTTTAAACAAACCACCTCAAATGATAACATTTTTTTCTTGTCTCGAGGCAAAGGTGAAGGCTGACCTGGGGTTTGCAAGTTCAGTTAACAACGAATGTTTTAGCAGAACAACTAGACTTTTGGAAGACTTACAGCCACTCTGGAAATCCCATTTGCATAAGTTACTAAGCAGTATTCCTTTACATTTGTCTACGGTAAAGATGTCCTGAATTTTATTTGCCTTATTTATATGAAGTTTTAGCCAGTTTCAAAATACATACTAAATAAGCCACTGGACTATTCCAGACTGCCCATACTGAATGCCCAGTTTTGAAACTTAAAAGACACTACTCCTTAGGAGAAGCCACATCCCAAGCCCACATTTCTAGATTTAATTTCTGGTAGTTGTGTGCACCAGCATCTTGCAGGTTCGTGTACACTTTTAGTGAGTCCCTGGTTAAATCTGATAACAGTATCCTGGCCCACACAACCTGTTTCAGTTTCCTCTAATCAGATTTCTCTCAAATCCTAGCAAGTACACCTCCAAGTACCTTCTGTTTTAAGATTTCTCAGTAATGTACTGAGTTTTCCCAACAAGGTAGATGACTGGGTCATCACAGCGTATACCTGCTGCTGAAAGCTGAGCAAGTACTGGTCATTAGCTACATTTCTTTCTAGGAGCCTCAGCAGGTGTTCATCAGTGGCTGCACTTCTTTCTTGAACAGCTTTAACAGAGTAGACTACAACTTCAATTATCTTTCCCTTGTTGAACGCAGTACAACAGCTACATTTCACAGATAAAGAAGAAGCAAGTGCCCCCATGAAATAAATGGTCTAAAGATGTCTACCTATGCCTTGAAATTGCCCAGTGCAGGCACAGCTCTGAAACCTGAAAGGATACCTTACACTGATTGCCAAAGCAGCAGCCATGGAAGGATGAATACGATTCATCTGCTTTCAAGTACAGAAGGAGACTGGAGCCATCTATACAATGATGATCAGGGATATACTTACAAACAGATAAGTCCTATTACTATTATGAGTGTCTGCTTATAGTTTCAGTTGAAAATTAACATAAAATAATGCCTAAATGGATTCCAACTGTGGCCTGAACAGTAACAGAAGGTGTTACATAACCTAGTGCCAAATTCACAAGCAAATTCCACCTCAGTTTATCATGACTGTGTATCTAGAACTAGTACAATACCTTAATTCTAGACACACAGTCATGATGAATAAGCCATCAAGAATTCAGACACCACTTATTCATATAACATGCATCAACATAGCCCATTCTACCTATAAGAAGATCAGAAAGGAAGGCGGGAGACCTCACATGAATTGGTTCAATATCTTTATGCTAGTAAAATGCAGGATCTGACTAAGCTAACATGGTTTTAAAAGACCATAGTCTGTACTGACATACAGGTCTACAAAGTTGGAGTGACTTTCATGGGAAGATAACATAATATCTGTAACCATACCCCCAAGCTGGACAATTCTGGTTGGGATGCAAGTAAATGCAAGTTTGCAACTTTCATCTACAGATGCTCATAGAAGTGTTGAGGAACACGCTTTAAAAATACAGTGGGTAATTGACTTTCATCAGAAGCCTCTGATCATCTAACCCAAAAAGCTTGAGTTCAAGATGCTAGTGTTCGGTCCTGCCTTAAGTTACACCACTGATGTTGAGATGAGCTCAAAGCTCAGCCCTAACTGGCCTCAGTGATGAAGTGCTCGATTCCTACCTCAAATATTTATGGCCAGTGTTAACAAAAGGCCTTGAAGACTTTTTGGCATGGAAATCTTCAAGGCTGAAAGAACAAAAATTGCAGCCCCTGTGATCTAGAAGTTTGACATCTGACCCAAAACTGAGATTAAAGTTGACATGGGATTCAACATTGATAAGGGTTAGCACCTGCTAGATGATCAATGTTCAACCTAAAATAGATGATGAAGTTAACATGGGGGCAATGCCAATAAGGATCGATGCCTGTTAGATATCAGATGTTTGAGAGAAAACTGTAGTCAGACTGACAGAACTGAGGTCAGTTTCAACATGTTGGTAAATATCAATGGTAAACAGCCAAAATAGGATAAGACGTGGGCAGCTAAAGTCATGCCCTGAGATGGACTAATATATAGCCACAACTGATGCCAAAGCATGAACAGGGATTATCAGGCAACCCAAAAGAGAAAATGGTACAAAAATTGTACCTTTCAAAACCATCAGCAAAGGAACAGCGACATAAAAATATTAATTTAACATGTCACCAAGCCGCATTAACAAAACAGAACTGGAATCAAAGTTCTCGCTAAAAGGAAAGGAAAACACATGTGGTATGAAGTTGACAACTGTACATAGGCCACAAAAAAGAAACATTCTGGGTGTCAAGGAAAGCAAAGCACAAGAAGGATTTTTTTCTTTGATAAAGAGGTGCCACTTTCATTTACTCTAACTAAATAGTATATAAAAAGACTTAAAGCATCTGCAAAGCAAAAACTCTTTCCCAAAAAGGAAATATGGCAAATGATGAGGGGAGGATCAGCAAGCAAACCAAAGTAATGAATACTGACCCTGAAACAAAACACTGTATGGTCTAAAGTGACGGGGAAGAAAAGTTTAGATAAATTCACTGAAAATCTCAAGAAGAAACCTTGATAGTAACACAAAACTCTGAATGAAAATAAAAGTGGTAGGATGGAGCAATTTTTAGATGTGAATGCAACTTATATGCTGCAAAAAGGATCTGAAAAAGGGTTGTTAGCTCCACAGCCTTAAGGGCTACATGGAAAAAGCCAGATATTTGCAAGTTTTACATACTAGGCTAAGTCCCACTCCCCTTCGTCCTGAAGATGATGAAGATGGACCTCACAATCTGAAATCATATATTCCTGACTGAGGAGAACTATGTCTTTTATGTGGGACCCTTTGCCATTGGAACCTTGAAAATCTTAATAAATATTGTGTTTACAGCCATAGTAGCAGAATTACTGCAATGGCTGCTATCCTACAGGCCAGGAATTAAATGCCATAAAAGAGACAGATGTATTGGACTCTCCATTACTGTCACTTGCCCTGCCTAATGGAAACAGGCTCTCCCTATTATGATGCTGAAATCTGCAGCAATAGGCTGAAGTTAGGTGGACTAAGTACAAACTAAATGAAATGGCTACCTAGCCTGACAGACATACAAAAAGTGAAATTCTTGACTGATAGATGTCTGTTTCCCTCAAGTCATCCAGAAAAAGTAAGACAACCATTTCTATTCAGGTACGGGAACTACAGGAATACATTTTTTTTTAAAAGACAAAAGGCAACAGTGGAAGATCAAACAGCATGGCTATTAAATTAAAATTGTGCATCCCTGTCCTGAATCTGTGCAATCTATTGTCGCACTTTCAGAACTCTGCATGGTGGTGACTATCCTGCATTACTTAGTGAGTATAACAAGGACCACACTTCCTTTGGCCCTAAGGCACAGAGGAATAAACCCCTAATTGTGCCTTGGATAACGTGTGCTCAACTAGTGGCACAAGTACTAGCGGGACCAGACAAGGGAGGATGGAAGTCAGCAGCCAATGCTGGTTCACCCATCCTGGGATAGGGAGTCAGCCTGGCTCATTGCAATCACAGAATGACAGCATTGTGCTGTAAGCAGTGTGCCACTTGGTTGGGAGGTTGTGCATGTACCTAATGAATGCAGCTATGGCAGAGCTCACAATACTGCTGGTGGGGGATTAGTTAGGCATTCCCACTTCCTGTCAGCAGTATAGTGCTGCACCAATGCCCTCAATATCCTCATCAGTGCGATACATGGGTTGAGCAGAGTCCAGGGCAAACAAAGGCAGGGCTGGTAGACGCAATGAACTAGAAGAGGAGCTTGTAGCAGCTGATAATCAGCTATAAAGGAGGGGAGGGGGACAAGAACATCATGCACAAAAGGACAAGATATACAAAGAAAACATCTGGGATGTATTACATGTGACGGCATGGGTGAGATCATGGATGCTCTGTATGGGCCTTAGATCATCAATTCTCTTCTGGGATTTGGAAACACTAGTAATAAATCATAGTGCTCTGTCATGTCTTTCTGCTTAATAAGTTACATTACTTTTGTTTTTTTCCCCCCAAGGACACCAAAAAACAGACTCAATTAACCTCTTCCAGGCTTGGACAGTGGAATCTGGAACAGGGGCTTTTTTTGATGACTCTTTTACAAACTCCAACACTTTTCTTCTTCATATGATGTCTAACTCCTGGCCGTCTGATGCCTCAGCATTCCAATGAAGTGAAAAGAAGCAACAGAGAATCATCACACAACAAGCTAAGTAGTAGGAGTTAGAGTCAAATGTATCCCAAGGATAACTTCTCAGTGGAAGCCTTTTCATAGCATTCTCTAAAGTAGGATCCATAACCCTGAAAGTGATGATCAGCAAAAATGACACTATTACTGCTGCTATGAAAATTTTAAGGAAAACAGGTAATGCAGCAGCCTGGAATTTCTCTAACTCTTCGTTGGGCAGACAACAAACATCAGTAAATAAGAAACAAGTTTTGACAACTGTAGTGGAGCTGCTGGATGGTTTTCTAGACCTAGGCATTAAACAGGATGGGCACAGACAATAGAATATTATATTATCCTTTAGAATCTCAATAAAAACAGTAAGCTGTAATCAAACTGCAGCAAATATACACCCTCAATGTGGCTTTTTAATGAATGGTATAAGTGACACATGACATCCTGATGCCCTAAAAGGCTGTTTTATCCCTGCTCTCGGGGATAATCAACCTGAGAGATTTCACAAAAAGAAAAGTCTAAACCCTAAAAAATTGAGTTCTTCAGGAAGACTATTGTGGACAATTAAAGGATCTCAGTGATGGAGTTGATGAAGTGTGAACCTGCTTTCCAGACTGATATGATGTTCTATGCTTCCTGTCTGATTCTGGAGACACTTATCTGTCCCCATATTCTCTGAAAAGATCACATATGAGAGGAAAGTGAGGGGGTTGCATATTTTGAACTTCTTTGAAGCAAGAGGACGAGTGGCGGGATGTTAAGGTCCTTGCAAATGATTATCTGAAATGCTGTCTAGAGGCATCCATGAGGCAGGCTGGGATCTACTTTCACTATAAACTGTCTTCTAAACTTCACAGAAATGTAAGTCATCTGGCAGAGAAACAGAACTATGACCCCCTGGTGATCTTATTCCAAAGCATATGGCAAGGGAGAGGACCAGATGGCTAAGACAGGACCAGAAGATGAGGCTAGTGAAATGATCGGATGGCTGAATGCCTCTTACATTTTTACTTTGGGATACAGTCTCTTGACATGAAAGGAGGAGGAGAGTGAGGAAGACCATCTTCTAATTTCCTCTAGATTTTCTGAAAGGAACATCTGATATGCTCTTCAAATGTTTCTTGCAAGACAAAGGGCATGCAGTTAATCCCCTTGAAAGATCACATAGTGATCTGACAATGAAGGCTAGAAAGGAAGATCTTGGTCTAGCTATCATTACTCTCAAAGCTTCAAGATGCTGCCAAATATAGACCTATAAAAGTAATGATGGGACATAGGACAATACATTAAGGCAGTCAGTTCATCTCAAGAGAACCACTCACTGATGAAGGCAGCTGTATCCTCCAGTAATGCATTGATTGAGTCTAGACAGAAAGAACAGTTATGGTAAATGGGGAGACTGAGCTGACATACAAGACCTTGGTGCTTGCTGGACGAATGGCCCTTGCATATTATAGAATGACATTAGGAACTACTGAAAAAGCAAGCCAAGAACATCAATTTCATTTGGCCAGAGGATTTCATGACCAATCTGAGATATAACTGCCCACCTTACACTGTAAATAGTATTGATATTATTAATATCAATATTATTGCAGCAATTAGTAGCATTGCTTGAATAATTCATCAAGTCTTGGTAAGTACCTTCATGACGTGGACCCTGTTATTTTTATCTCACCAAGATGACACCAATATATAGACAGAATACAGGTGTAAATTCTTACCATAAATAGATGTCCTTCTCTTCTATATGCTGCAGTATTCATAACATGAGGGAGTCTGCTGCAGGCTCTCCTAAACATCTGCCCAGTATACAAAAGTCTAAAGTTACTTTGAGATGCACGTGACATTACACATAGGTCTCCATCCAACATAGACCTTAAAGTGACATCAGGTATAAAGTAAACATCGGCATCTACCATCCTTGGAATTGAATGCCCCAGGAAGAATACCAGCCTGAGATAAACATACAACCAGAAATCAAACAAGCATCAGGGGGAAGGAGGAAGGGATAGAATACTGTAACATATAGAAGAGAAGGACATCTATGATTATGGTAAGACTTTACACAACTATTCTATGTCCTTCTATTCATATGTTGCAGTATTCATAACATGAGGGCGAATACTAAAGCTCATGCAGAGAAAAGAGGGGGAAGAGGGACAACAGCACTCTACAAATCCCTATAGAATAGTCCTGGCAAAACCAGCTCTAGAAATACCATCCAACTTGTAATGGTTAGTGAAAGTATGGACAGAAGACCAAGTAGCTACTTCCAGGATAGAGGAAGTATCCAGACCTTTGAAAAAAGCACTTGAAGAGGTCACAGCTCCTGTTGAATGAGACTTGACTGGAGATTCTAGGGTTTTTCCATGAAACACATATAACAAAAGGAAACAGCCTTAGAGATCCAAGTGGAGATAGTCTGCTTGGAAACCAGCTTTTCCAGAGCCATGAGATAAGAAATGAAAAGGTGATCAGATTTTCTGACAGACTTGGTTTTATCTAAATAAAATCTGAGTTGTCTATGCACATCCAAGGTGTGTAAAATCCTCTCACTAGAAGATTGTGGAGAGGGAAAGAAACTAGGCAAATTAATAGATTGGTTAAGTGACAACTCATTCACCACCTTCGGCATAAAGGAGAGATTAATATGTAGAGAAACCCTATCCTTATGGAAAACAGTAAAGGGAGAGGAAGCCAACAGGGCCTGAATTTCTGAAACCCTTCTGGTTGAAGTGATAGCCAAAAGAAGCACCGTCTTCCAAGTGTTATGTTGGAGAGTAGAAGAAACTGCTGGCTCAAAGGAAGGCAACATTAGTTTTTCTAAGACAAAATTTAGATCCCAAGGAGAAGGAACTGGTTTCTTTGGTGATCTAATATGAAGGACACCTTTTAGGAAAAACTTGACTTCCAATCTTGAAACCAAAGGAGGGGCCATAAGCAGACAGGCAGAAGTGACAGAGACATGAGCTTTTAATGAAGAGTACAATAATCCAGTCTTCAGTAATTCATACAGATAAGACAAAACCATAGGAATATCCACAGACATTGGTTGTAGGTTTTGAGAAAAACACCAGATGGAAAACCTCCTCCATTTGGATAATTAGGATTTCCAAGTATTGGGTTTTCTGGCCTCCTGCAGAACGTGCAACATGTCCTCAGAAAATAGGTGTCTGAAAAGAATCAAAACCCTATCACCCACAGTATCAGATGAAGGGTTGATATTTGTGAGTGCATTACTGATCCCTTGTCCTGTGTGAGTAGATCCAACATGTGAGGTAACTTGTGATGATTGTCCTTGGCTAAATGCAAAAGAAGGAGGGAACCAATGCTGTCTTGGCCAAAATGGAGTCACCAGCAAGATTTTTGGTTGGTCCAGTTGTATCCTTAACAGAACTTTCAGTAGAAGGGAGAAGGGGGGAATGCATAAAGAAACATCCCCTTCCATGAGAAGGATAAGGCGTCCACTTTCCATGCCAGAGGATTGGGAACTCTGGCACAAAACTTTGTAAGTTGTCTGTTCACAGGGGAGGCAAAAAGATCTACTTGAAGAGTACCCCACTAGTGGAAAATGTCCAGAAACACATTCCTATGCAACATCCACTCATGAGACAGAGCCATGGACCTGGTCAACATGTCCTGCCACTACATTCTGACTGGAAGGAATATAAACTGCCTGAAGATTTAGCTAACAGCCAACCTGCACATGAGATATGACTTTGTCCCCCCGCTTGCTGACATACCAAAGAGCTGTGGTGTTGTCTATGAACCACTTTAGATGACCTGGGGAAAAAAGAGGTTGAAAAGTCTGCAGGGCCAAAATTAGAGCTCTCATCTCATTTATGTTTATGTGATCCTTCATTTTGGAAGGAGACCACACATCTAGAACCCTCCAAGAAATGAAGGTTGTCCCCCATCCCATGTCTAGGGCATCTGTGAATAACTCCTGAGACAGAAGGGGGCTGGAGAGGAAGCCCTGGATTAAAGGTAACCTGCTGAATTCACCAGTGAAGTTTTTTCAGGCAGGGAAGGAAAGGAATAACAAAATCCAGTGGATGAGTATGTTGCATCCAGACTGACCTGAGGTACCACTGGAATTTCCACATATGAAGTTTGGCTAGAGGTAACATGGGAATAGTGGATGATATGAAGCCTAGCTAGCTGAAAAACTCCCTTGGCTGTCAGAGACTGAAGTGGAATGATGGTCTGGAAGAAGGCGGTTAGAGAGATGACTTTCTGAGGAGGCAAGAAAGACAACATTTTGTCTGTCTATTCTTTATCCTAGGAAGACATGATCTTGTGAAGGAGTGAGAAAGGACTTCTGGAAGTTTATAGAGAAGCTAAGTCTTTCCAGAAGAGAAACTGAAAAGAAGATTCTCTAGCAGAATGTCTGGTAAAGAAGCCTGGAGAAGGAGGTCATCCAGGTATGGAAATATTTGAATACCCCTGAGTCTGCAGAAGGCAATTAAAGGAGCTAAGCTTTTTGTGAAGACACGTGGTGCCGTAGACAGACCAAAGGACAAGGTAGAAAATTGAAAATATGAGGAAGCAATAGCAAAACACAGAAGATTCCTATAAAGAGGATGAATATGGATATGAAAGTTGGCATCCTTGATATCTAGAGACACCATAAAGGCCTGTGGAAAAATGAGAGGGAATAAAATGTTTAAGGAAAGCATATGAAAGGTAGAAACCTTCAGAAAAGTGTTTACATGTGACAGATCTAGAATGGGTCTCCAACAGACCATCTTTTCTCCAGGCTAGGAACATTTTTGAGTAGAATCCTTTTCCTCTTTGGGAAGGAGGTACTTTCTTGAATGGTTCCTTGAGAAATCAAGGTTTGAATTACTTGAGAAAAAAATTCCAGCTGCTCTTGGAGGTTGAGGAATGCCCCTGTAGGAAGGAAGAGTTTTCCATACCATGCAGTATCCTCTGTGTGTGACAGAAAGAAGCCAGGAGTCTTGGGCGATCAGTTTCCAAACAGGAAGAGACAGGGAAAGACAATGATAGTGGGGTCTGGCTACAAACAGGTTGGTAGTCACAGACTACATGGCTTGCTCAGAAAATGCTGCTTCTGTACAAGAGTAGTAGTAGTAGTAGAAGTCTTGGCATTGTAAGATTTTTTTTGTCACTTTTACCCATGGATGAAGAAGGTCTGGATTGTTTCCTAATAGAGGGAGTTTCAGAAGGGCAGTTCCTTTGAAATTTTGGAACTGGGGACACAAAAATATATTTAAGGCCCTGGAGCTCTTTGCCCTTCTCTAGCAAGGACTTAAAGAGTTTTGCAGCTGCAGATCCAAAAAAGGTTTTAGTATCTATTGGAGCATCCATTATTTTTGCCTTAATATCATCTGGAAGTGGCTGCAGCCTCAGCCAAGAGTACCTCTTCAAGACACAACCAGATGCAGCTGCGGTCTCAGATGCTTCAACTGCACCATAGCTGCATTTAATAGAATGACGTGTCACTAGAGTAACCCAAAATGGAAAAAAGCTGCGACAATGTCTGAGTCAAGAAGCTCAGAAATGAGCTGAGTGGCTTGAGAAAGGAGGGTCAATGCATATTTGGTCATATGCGTCAAGCAGTTTATAGTCCTAAAGGCAAGAGTGGCCGAAATATACACTTTTTACCAACCTTTCCATAACTTTACTCTCCTTATCTGATGGGAGAAGGGAAGTTGAAGGCAAAAACTTTTGAGGGCTTATCAGCAGCCACAGAGACTGTAGTTGGATCTGCTGAAGGGCACTTATATAAAAACTTGCAGTCTTCTGGCACATTGTAAAATCTATCTGGCCTTTTAGGGGCAGAGGTTGAGAGTCTGGACAGTTAGAAGCAGAGCAAAAAGCATCCAAAAAAGCTGGCAACATGAGAGGCACTGCAAATGGGGAAGGGGAATATATTTATAACAGATCATAGTTTTTTGCACCTCAGAAACCTAAGAGCAATCCCACTTAGAACATTCTCTCATCTTCACAACAGTCTCACCAAAGGTAATATATTCCATAGGAGATTCTGTACCATTTGAGAAATCTTGGCAGAATATGCTAGAGACTCCCCACCAAAGAAAACGTCTTGATCTGAGGAATCCTCAATTCAAATTCTTTTTTTCGGAGAACCTGGAGAAAGGGAAGTGTATGTGTGTGGGGGGGGTGCTGTTGACTGCCTAAGGGCCATGAAGGCATTAAACAGCCCTTGATAAAAGGCTTGCCAATCTGCAGAATGAGAAGGAGAAGCATGCTTTGTTTTCTGCCTTTTCTTTAGTGGAACACCCAAATGGTGAAAGTCAGATGGACCATACACAGGCCTGCATTTGATAATGTTGCTTGGAACCTCTTCACGTATAAAATTTGCAGCATTCTACAAGAAACTTCAGAGACCACAAGCCTGGGATTCCCCCATACATCCATTGCAGACATCTGCATTTCCCCCAAGGACGTCCTAGCAGAATCCTTTGCAGCCTCCACTAAGGTATCCATGGAAAAATCACCTCCTTTCTCTGGGATAACATCGGCCTCAGAAGGGACGTCCAGAACTGAAGGAGCAGCAGAGACCTCAGGTCTAGATTTCTTGGCCTTTTTGAAAACAGGCTCCCCTGAAGGCCCTAATGTACCTTCCATGATGCTGTGAGCTAAATGCTTACAGCATTGGTTCTCCAAGTATAAATTAAGAGACGCGAGATGGCGGTGAAGGGTCTTAGGAACAAAGGCTTTGCAAATAGCACAGGAGGTATGGTCATGGCTAGGGCCTAAACAAAAAAGGCCCAAGTCGTGGGAATCCTTACCTGGAATTTGCCTACCACACTGACACTTGCCCTACCTAGATGACATGCAACCTTAGCAAAACAACAGTAGCACAAAAATTAAGAAAAAAACTCCCAACGGGGAACTTATCTGACTTGGAATCAGCAACTTCACCGTCGAGCAAACAAGAGAAGGTGTTCAGACTGGCATCAGTAAAGTTCTGAGGATGGTACATGCCTACGTCTACTTTATACCCAGAGTAATTTTATGGCCAATGTTGGATGGGGATCTATGTGCGATGTTGCACGTACCTCACTGTAGCTTTAGATTTTTGTATACTGACCAGACGTTCAGGACAGCCTGTGGCAGACTCCCTCATGTTACGAATACTGCAGTATATAAATAGAAGGACATTATATTTTATACAAAATTCATCATAGACAGAAGTTAAAAACAAAAATAAAAGCAGCTTGGTGCACAAGCCCCAGAATAAAACAAATGCCCAATCCTGGTAAGTGCATTGGGGCCAGGACTGGAAAAAAATGGCAGTGTAGAATCCTCAAGACAGGGAAACATTCCTACAATGGGGTTAGACCAGGCTCAGGGGGAGGATAACCCTGAGCCCCCTGTTGTACAAGGAATTAGTAATCCACAAAAAACGACAGGTCAAAAACCAGCCATAAAGATGATACAGTGGACTACTGAGGATAAGGAAGAAATTATTTTTACTATTACACGATATTCAAAAAGATTAAGACAAAAATAACAGGAAAAATACACACTTGTGAAAGAAAAAAACGGTCAAAAGCTTCATTGCACATTTGTGTTCATTAATGAAAAACATTACATAGACCAAGACATTTTGGACCATTTGGGAAAAGAAGTGACACAGGAAGTGTGAAAATGTAAGGAACCTTGAGATTTAAAACATGGACACTGATAAGAGAGATCTGATATGGTGGAATATTTATGTAAAGGAGAAAGCCAAACTAATCAAAAAAGCAGCTCCAAAGATATTTCACAACACAAAAAATAAGATCACAAAAGGGGGAGCATAGAACAGAAGATTAATAAAGTAGAAGTTAGAAGCTAAAGTTATGGAATACCTGTGAAGTGAAGAAATTACGCTAGAAAGTCTAAGAGAGGTTATATCACAGCACGATGGAACATCGAGTCCCCAAAGTAGAGAGAAACAGGTGGAGCAGGTGACACCTGAAGAAATATGGACATGGGAAAGAAAATGAGATTTAATATGATTCAATATTTAGGCAAAGGAGAAAGCAAAACTAATCAAAACAAAAAAAAAGCAGCCCAACAGATATTTAAAGGCAAAGGCATCTGGATATGGAAAATTTCACAATGTTGTAGAGTGATAGTCCAGTGAATTCCCATATGAAAGAGCAATGGATGACACAGGATGTAACTGACCAGAATATGTCACAGGAAGAGGTTCTTGAACTTTCAGCAGAACACCTGCAGTAAACAGAGAACAAAGAATGTGCCCGCAATTTAGAAGAAAATTACCTAATGGAAGAATTGCTTGATTTATTAGAGATGGATAGACATATTAAGATCAATGAAAGAAATAGATTTCAGAAAGTCAATATGACCCATACTGTTAGACGTCTGACAAAACAAATGAACACAGTAATCAAGACTATTAACATAAATTCATGTGATACAACAGAATTAAATAGGATATATTACTGTCCAGCTAAATTAGTAACAGATAAAATTTTAACACAAAAACAGAGCAATAAGGGAAAGGAATTACATATATCAGCACAGGCAGAAAAACTTAGAAGATATGCAAATAAATATAAAAGAAAAATACACAAAAAACAATCAAATGATGAAGAGAAAATGTTTATAGAAAATTGTGAAACAAAGCCAAAGTTATAGAAGCACCATCAAAAAAAGAAGAAACAGGGGTGTGGCTAGGATGCTGACAGGATAGCACCATAATTCTCCTGCTCTGCTATTTTATCTATTTTGACAGGAAATAATATTTTTAAACTATCTTATCAGTCTTACTGAAGTAGATTTATACAAATCAAAGTGCTCTTTAAGATGGCATCAAAATTCTTTTGATAATTTAACATTTTCCTGTCAAATTTTTATTTGGAAAAATACCTTCACATATAGCCTGGAAAAAGAATCATTTGAAAGCAAATTCTCAAGATTCAGCTTCTTAAAAAGAACTTCAATCGGTACTTATTAATATCCAGGAATCATCTCTACAAATGGATAAAATGGACACAAAACTGGATAATTTTAAATAAAAATGCTCTAAACAAGTGGACAAAATCCATGAAGCATTACAATATCCGGAATTAATGGACATGCTCCACCTCAGAAAATCCAAATCCATCAGAGCCACGAGAGCAAGAGACTTAAACCTCAACACAGAAATAAATAGGACGTGCTGGAGGGACAGATTCATAACCCAGAGGCTCCCTACACTCTGGAACAGAATCCCAGTCCATGTTAGGCAGAGCCCCTCACTGACTCTATTCAAGAGAAATCTTGACGAGTGGATGGGAGATCGTAGGTTTACCCCGGGGGTCATCTCTGTGTCACTACTAGACAGAGGCATAGTAAACTAAACCCTAAAAGGGCGTAGTATTCTCATCCTAAGGGGTGGTGAAAGCCACACACACTCTGGCTAGGCTTATAAATGCCCTAGGGCAGATAGCCTAGTACGAACCTATGAACCTATGAACCTATAATAGCAGAAAGTTTAAATATCTGGCACTGAAGACCCTCTAAATGATATGGAAGGGAGACTAAATTAATATTGAATATTATATGAATAATATTTAATTTTTATAAAAACAAATACCATTCTTTTGAACAAAATTGAAGACCTGGAGAATAGGTCTCAGAAACATTAGAAACTGTAGTTTTCCAGAAAAAATAGAAGGAATCAACATGGCAAATCTTTTGACATCCTGGCTTCCCAAGGCACTAGACTTACTGAAGCTATGCCATTTGGTATCGAGAGAGCACATGGGTCTCTTGTCTCAACATCTTCTATAAGGAATAATACTTCTCTGAGATCTACCATTGTAAGATTTTTTTCTTCACAGGACAAAGGCTTAATTTTTAAAGCTGCTTGGTTAAAGTCTCCCCTTAAAATAGGAGGCAGAACTGTTGATTTTGACAATGACTAGTCCACTTCAGTCATTTCTAAAAGAAAATGTTTTCTTCCATTAACAAAACAGAACTGAGGGAAAAACCAATTAAGTTCATTTATTGTTTCCTGCCAGACAAAGTCTTCCTTCATGATGAAACTAAAATCTTTGAGGACTTGAATGTAGATCCAGGTGGAAGACCAGTGAAAAAATAAAAAAATAAAACATAAATGACTTAAGCATTATCTAACTTGATTATGTAAAATATTTTTCATTTTTTTCTTTCCCCTTTATTATCTTATTACAATTGAACCTGCTTTGTTTGATGCCTTCTTAGGAATAAAGGGAGACTCTGATGTCTTTGCATCAAAGTAAATTAACTTATTTAATGTCTTTATACTTGCATCTGTTATAAACCTGATCTATAATTTTCTTATATATTATACTGCACATTAAGACTTATAAAATAGTTTTATTCGATAAGTTAGAATAATGTAATGATACAGCTACAGCTAATACTACTTATTTTACCAGTTATAAGTGCTTATAATCCAGGTCTCCTTTTTCATTTGAACATTTAATTTTTAACATATTATATGGTTATTTTTAATATGTCAGCTTAAAACTAATAGCAGTATATAGTATAGTTTTGTTGGACATATTTCTTAGTGTTTCTACTATTGAGGACACCCTACATCGTTAACCTGTATATTTTCTTTGCATTCTGGTTCTTTATTTTGAAGAGACTTGTTTTATTATTTGATATATCAGTTCTGTATTAGAGTTGAATGGAGTGATTCTTTGTTGTGAATGTGGATGTTCGAGCTATTAGTGGTATGATTGACTGTTTAATGAAGCACATTTGCCTACACTTTGAATGTGTATTCTGCTTTCTTCTGACTGTACGGTGAGTCTTGGCAGTTTGGGATTCCTGCTTTATAAGCCATTTCTTTTGTGGGTGATTTCTATGTTTTTATCTTGGTGTTCCCTTCCCCTCATCTTTTTAGCTGCTTTACCTTCTTGTTTAGCTTTGGATTTGTTAGCGGTTCATGGTGTGTGAATGGCTTTGTAGTTACTGATGTTGTGAAGTGGTTTATAATTGGATTTTGCTTTTGGTTTGGGAGGGAGGAAAGCAGTACACTGGAGGACTTTGGAATGGACTTGTTTGAATCATTAGATGAGTGGTGAAATCTTGTGTTGCTGTGCTTGAGCTTTTAACTGGAGTTATCTGTTGACTTTCATCTCATCTTTCACTATTGCTTTATTTGATCTTCCCACCAAGTTCACTTGATGTACTCAGTACATACAATCAGTGCTGGTGATGTCAGCTGGTCTCACTGTCAATCAAATTGAGTGGGCATTTATTTTTGAGAAATTAAACAAGAGTAAGTACTTTGCTTAGTACTAAATTGTAAGAGAATAAGACATACCCTTTCCATAAGAATTAATATATTACGTTAATTGAAACTGCAATAAGACAATCTTGTTAAAATTATTATTTTTTTTTTATTTT
This sequence comes from Protopterus annectens, assembly GCF_019279795.1. NCBI lineage: Eukaryota > Metazoa > Chordata > Ceratodontiformes > Protopteridae > Protopterus > Protopterus annectens. The sequence goes on along the minus strand of NC_056743.1, from coordinate 1,298,139,683 downwards.
ACTTCATTTTGTCTATGTGCTGTTATAGTACAGTCGTCATCATGGACTGTTCACCTGCATTCCTCTCTGTGTTGGAACCCGTGTTTTTATACCTACTGCTACTTTTATAATATCTATAAATACCTCTTTTACAATTTAACATTTATATTAAAACCATTTACTGCAACTGTAAATAAATGTTTAAATATTTAATAGTGCAATGAACTAGATAGTTACTTCTGGGGGATTTTTTAAAAGATGAAAGCTTTTTTGACATTTAAAGAACAACTGAGTTTTGACACAGGTTCACAGATTAGCACTAGGCTGCCATTTTAATCCGAGCCAATTACCCCATGTGAGAATTAAACCCTGCTCGGCTATGCCTCTGCAAGCCCAAAGGCATTCAGAAAAAATAAAACCGTACACCACACATACAGTTCCCCTCAATGGAGCCCCAAATACTAAGCCCCTAAGGCAAGCAAACACACTTCCCAAGACTCGCATCACAGGTGACCCCCATTATAAGAAACACTGATGCCCCTCCAACTAGGCTTAAAAACTTGTATTCTCTTCAACATATAATTAAATTTGATTTGGATGAAGATATGTGGTTGCATGTACAAAACTGTAGACAATTTGCTGAATGGAAAATTAAAGTCATGCAACCAAGAGTAAGATAATTTATTCCTAAACTAATTAATCTTTTATTACTTCTGGTACAACAGAAACTATCTGGAAAATGTCTCATCTAAAATATAAAAAAGTGATCAAGGAATAACTGGAATACAACAAAGCTATTGGAATTATTTTAAACTCATAAATAATAAATCTCCTAACAATGAGGATAAAAAACTAATTTTATCATCAGCAAAACAAACTACCCGTTCTCTTAAATGGAGATTATTTTCATGGAAGTGCTTATACAGATCTTTCTATACACCAGATAGAATTGAATGAATGTCCAAAAATTAAGACAGTATGTTGGAGATGTATGTTAGACCTTAACGCTGACTGTCAACATATGCTTTTTGATTGTGTTATACTTGAGCCATATTGTAAAGAGATCAGTGTCTTCCCTACAGGCTTTACTTTCTGACAAATGTTCTTTAACTAAATCATTAGTTTTATTTAATTCTCCAATACCTGACTGTGCTACAAGACTGAAATATCCACTCTTATGGAGCATTCTAACAATTACAAAAAAGTTATAACAAGAAACTGGAAGAATGAATCTACTCCCTCCTCCAACGAATACTCGTACTTTGCAACTGAAGTTTGTCAACTGGAACTTATTACTATTAAGTCAAAGTCCTCCACAATCACTTCTTCATATAACACCTGGAAAAGTCTAAAAAAACTGTTAAATAAATAATAGCTGATATTCTCAAGATAAATGTTAACCAGTGAAATCTTTAGAATGCTTCTTATTTAATAGACACTCTTGTAAATACTTGCTTACTGTGCATTTAAAATTGATTTACTTTTTATCTGTCAATTATTTATTTTTAATTTAAATGTTATCACCGGTTTTCTTGTTTAAAAATTTAATAAGAAAGTTTTTTTTTCTAAAGAAGAAATGGACACATTTTGGAGAAATATCTGTGAATACCTTCTGGAACATAATAAACATGCTCAATGGATAGATGAAGAAACAGAAAGAAGTACAAATGTACAGGATATTAAATGGGATGAAGTAATGACCAGAGAAGCAGAAACAAAATTAAGAAAAGTTCCTAACTGGAAAACCCCAGGCCCAGATGCAGACCTAATTTATGGGTAAAAGTATTACCATCTTTACATAAAGAATTATCCCTGAGTAAGAGCAACTTATATGCACATTCTGAACAGACACCAACCAGGTAAATCAACAGGAAAATTGTACTCCTCCTTAACAGTAAACCTGCAAGCTATTCTAAAAACTATAGAGCAATGACGTGCCTTCCTACAATGTATAAATTATATACTGGAATTGATGCCCACAGAGTTCATAGTCAAGAACAAAACACAATGCGTCTATATCATGTTATCGAAATCTTACTACATAGAATCACTAAAGGTCGACCTCTAGTGATCGATGTAGTAAAACATTGAATAACGCTTAAAAAACAAAAAGCAAACAAAAATAGAAACTAACTAGCGTAGGCAGGGGGCAAGCCACTCTGCACCCCCACACCCCCTCCTACTTAAATATTCCAACTCCGAGACCATACTACACTGAGGTAAATGGAAATCTTCCCCTATGGAGATTTCCATTTATCTGCACGATGTTCTGCGCTTTCGATGTTGTGGTGCCGACAATATCAGCTTTGATATTGTCGGCTTTTGACATCATGAAGTAGACCCAACACGATCATGACAATGGAACAAAAGGGTAACAAAAGAAAGTCATATGGAACAAAGGATCATTGTTGTTAAAGTCATAATGGAGAATTGTAAAAAGGGTAAGAATCTAAATATGGCAAGGATAGGTTACAAAAAATATCTGGACAGCAAGCATCACACATTTATGGATAAAGGAGTACTTATAACTGTATAAGCATTGTTCAATTACATAACAGTGACCATGAAACAATGGGAAACCACTTTGGAGCTAAGCCATGAAGTACAAATTATTCTCCCAGGGATAAAAATTCAAAGGGGGATATTCCATGAAGACTATGTCACCACTACTCTTTTGTCGCCCCTTAACCCATTAAGCTGTCTACTTAACAGATTAGGTCATGGTTACAATTTGGCTCCCAGAAAACAACATGTAAAGACTTCTTATCTTCTTTTTGTGGATGACTTAAAATAATACCATTAATCAGATGAGGAGCTGAAAGCACAACAGCAAATAGTCTAAACTTTCTCAGATGATATAAGAATGTAATTTGGTCTTGATAAATGTGCAAAAGAACATTTAAAGAAGGAACAAATGCAAAGAAGACTTAGTAAGGAATACTTTAGAAGACTAAAATTAATACTGAAAATAGCCCTGACATCTAGGAACAAAAGTCCAAGCTGTAAACCAATTTGCTCTTCCTGGTCTAACTTACAGTTTTGGGGTGACTGACCCCAAAAGGTACTGGATCAGTTGGTAGCATACCTAAATACAACTGTAAATTCTTTTTTATGAGACCCACATCTCCTACCACTATTGGAAGTATAACTTAACTGACTGAAATCCAAACCAATCTCTCTGTGTAAGGTAGATCATATCTCTTATAACTGGTAAGTTTTCAATGAAAAACATACCGAGGCTGTGGACAATGGCGACATGGTGCACACTGTCTACCTCAGCCTAGTCAAGGCCTTTGATATTATCCCTCACACTAAAATTACTGAAAAGTAATAAAATTCAAGGATAACCAATACATTATCTGATGGACCACAAAATGGCTATCCAACAGATCTCAAATGATGAAAGTTGCTGGTACTCTCTCAAGGTGCAGAAAACTAAAACTAGAGGAGTTCCACATATTCAGTGTCACCCCCATTCCTCTTTGGTATTTATTTTGCAGACAACCATGCCATTACTAATGCTGACAATATGTTCCACAGAGGACTTGCTTATGCCCAAATTCAGTGCAAAATATGAAGTGTAGTCATATTCAGCAGTCAGTCATCTATATTAGAACTGATATTCCCCTTCAGACCTGGACAAGTTGCTCCCATTCACTTGTCATGTCTCAATAGTCAGAAAAAACTTCTCTGGCACAATTAATCATAAAAGGTATTTCCTTCTAGATCCAAAAAGGTCAACATATTAACATAATTAACACTAACTCTTAAGACAGTATATAAACTGCTGTATGCTTACAGACAGTAAACTTTATACTAAGCACTAATAATTCCATCTATCAGAGGTGTAAATACCCTCTCACCAAAAAACATGACATGTGAACTTCATACAAAACAGCTATCCTTCACTAATCACACCAAAATGTTTTAAACTGAGACAGTGAAAAAATCAGTCCCAAAGCCTCATAGAAATAAGATTAAGTCTCATGCTGGTCATCTACCCCATTCATACCTCCCATAGATAGCCATCCTGAGCAAAACACTCTAAATCTACCACTCTGAAACACAGCAGGAACAGAAACGTTTTAATAACAAGTGTCTCTATCATCAGGCACACTGACTCATCACTCAAGGATGGACAAGGAGAGGGTTACAGTGAGCTGTCTTTCAAGAACAAAGATCTCTGACTTTATAAGGGCCCTAGGGGTCCCAACCCCTGACAAATATGTCTTCAACATGGTAGTGGTACATGCAGAATTGGAAAAAGTGAGGAGTTATCTTACATTTGCACACATTTTATCTGTAGTTTGTGAACATTTCACAGGGTTAGTGAACTTACTTCTAAGGATCCCCGTTACTGCAGGAAATCTGACTTTTGTTGTAAAGCATTTGTTACTGCATCTGTGCTCAAAACCAGTTTGTTTTACATTAAGAAGGTTCTTTAGCACTCTGGTGGGAAAAGACGGGTGAATTCAACCCATCCATGTTGGGAACTGCTATTGGAAGTTTTATTGTGTGTTTATCTGATTGGCCTGAGGGCTTAACTGTGTAAAAGTCTTTCAAACGACTGGTATAAAAGCACGTGGCTATCTGTGCCTTGTATATAGGCAAACCTCTCCAGTTTAAAATCCTGCATAGTAAATGCACACCATAGTCTCCCACTACTCACAGCTGCTTAAACAGCTGCCAGTTTGTGCAGAGGGCCGTGCCACTGCAGGTCATCTAATAGCATATTACTAAATACTCTCACTTTGACCTTTAAGTGACTCTCCCCTACTCCTTCCCATCTACTACTAAGGATCTTGTATTATGGATAGGTGCTTCCTTGTCATCTCTCTTTCTGCCCTGGTGGATATGGGCAAACTGAGGAAGTGTAGTAAAAGCCTCATGTTCACGGACAACCATTTGCTTTTAGAACAGACAAACACATTGTGTGAGAGATGTAGATGCACAATGTCATTGGAGGCAAAGATCCACATACACACATGAAAAATGCAAACCAGGTTGTAAGCATTACACCTAAAACACTCACTACAAATACTAAGGAACAAATATGTAGACCCACATATACAGAGGTACCCTAGCTAAATCCCCAAGACCTCTTAAAGCATCTCTCAGTGGCTCTGCACAAACTCAAGACAGCAGCTCACAAAACACAACTCTGAAACTTATAGCGGCAAGACACCACACAGTCAAACCTTCTAGTTATAGACATACTGATGTCCTCCATATCAGGAGAAGATCACAGTGAGCTGTCTGGAGCCAGGATCCACCAGATTATGCATGCACTTAGTTCTTTAAACCACAAGTGCCAGTATGACATGATCATAGTCCATGTGGGCATAAACACCTAAGACATACCTCACTGGACTATCTGAAGAGACATAATGGAGCTCTCTGAATATGTGTCCCAGGTGGGTATGAATCTAGCCTTAAGAAGCATTCTACCTCAAACTATGATGATGCCACCGTACCACCAAAAATGGTTGACATCAACAATTGGCTTAGTTTCTGGTGTCACAACAAGGGGATGCAATATCTGTCAGCCTGAGGAGACATTATTGGCTTTGCCAGATGTTTTGCCATTGAAGGTTTGCAATTGTCACCACTTGGTTTCCATATACTGGCAAAAACTATCTATCACCACAGTACCTTTTTTTAGGCTATGCCAAGCTGTTAAACCCTCCAACATAATTAAAAGCACGCATGACTACCTAAAGGTACAGCTGCTCAATGCTAAGAGTTTAAATAAAAAACCCTGGAAGCACTCCTCACCATGGAGAATGCAGACATATCTGCAGTCAAAGAAACATGGTTCAGAACCATAGAAAGCACCCCAGCTATTAAAGGTTACAATACCTTTCATACATTTCGATCCCCTCAGTTCAAGGTAAAACAACAGGAGGAGGTGTCTCAGTGTTCATAAAGGACAAGTACACTGCTAGACTGGTCCAACAACATGACTCACTTGAGTTACTCCATCCCCAGCTAACCACAGGTGTGATCCTCTATCATACTTGCTAGCTACACATCCCCTAACAGGAGTCTGGAAAACCACACCTCCTACCTAAACCTATTGAAATCTCAACATTCAGCCTAACACCATATTTATGGGTGACTTCAACTACCCTTCCATTCACTAAGAGACTTGTATGACCCATAATTCACTTGCTCAAAGGTTTTTGACCTTCGTCAATGCAAACACCCAGTGCAAGTAATTAGCAACCCAATTAAAGGTAAAAATATCGTAGACCTAGTACTCAAAAACATGGGGGGATGCCGCTGCCCCCCCCTGTACATTAACTCCTTGCTGGTAAAATCCGACCACAAAATGATCTCCTTTATTATTAAAACTAACTTAGAACCTCCATCAAACTCCACACCTGTTAACAACTTTGCTAAGGCCAACCACCTCAAACTAAGTGAGCTTATTAAACTTCTAAGACCCTCCAAACCCAGATGACACTGAGGATTACTATGAGCTGTACACAAAAGCACTGTACAACCAAATTTATAGCTGTATTGAGAAGGCAGTACCTGTCCCAATCAAACCTATGATTACTGGCAAAACCTGACCACCCTGTTGTTGAATAGCCTAGCATAAATAGGCTATTCAACAAAAGGAAAAAAATCCTCTCCTAAGCCAAAAAGGAATGGACAAATCAGTGTGCAAAAAGACACTCACCAGTCTAAACAAATTATAGAGCTGGTCAAATCTGCCAAAGCAAACTGTGAGGTAAAGACAGCCTCTCAGGTGAAAGATAACCATAAGGCTTTTTATAATTATGTTCATAACCTCAGGGGAAATGCTAAGTAATGTGCTGAGCTAATCATTAATGGCAACACTTACACCTAGCCTGAAAATGCAGCAAACTTGCTGGCTGACAAGTTCAGTTTAAACTTCTCCCCCAGATCATCTCCTACCACACCCAAAGAAATACCCGCAACCACTCCCCTACCAGTCATTATGAGAGAACAGGTCCTTACTGTGCTCATTACAGCCAAAAACACAGCCTCCATGGGTCCCTACAACATTGCAAAATGTTTCTTAAATAGCTTAAAACAGAATCTACCAGGGCAAATAGAATTAGAAGTTATGTACCTACCATAACGTTCCATGTTAGTTGTCTTCTTCTCGCCTTCTTTCTTGCTGGATGACTCGGCCACACTAAAAGCTCGAGAGCTAGTTCCACCGGCTTGAGGCTCCCCTATATCCCACAATGCTAGGCGGTAACTCCTCAGATCTCGTTTGAAAGCTAAGCCCAGCAAGGAAATTCCATAAGGAACAAAACAAACTCCTCTAGGTCTGTCCAGGTTAGGGGGAAGGAGGGTGGGACGCAAGAAAGAAGGCGAGAAGAAGACAACTAACATGGAACGTTATGGTAGGTACATAACTTCTAAATGTTAAGTTGTCTATCTCGCCTTCATTCTTGCTGGATGGGACCGTGTCCCTAGCACCTTGTCCCGGGTGGCCTATCGGAACAGACTCTTGAGTACAGTGGAACCAAAGTTGGCTCGGTCCCTAGAGGCCAAGTCCAACTTATAATGAGAAATGAAGGTATGGGGAGAAGCCCAAATAGCTGCAGAACAAATCGAATCAATAGGCAGCCTATCTTGGAAAGCTATAGATGTGGCTAAAGCTCTAGTTGAATGAGCCCTGGGTTTGGATGGCAACTGTTGATGTCTGATCTCATACACAAGGGTAATCAACGAAGTAAGCCATCTAGAGAGAGATACTTTAGAAACTGGAAGGCCCATTCTACCTTCTGCATAAGAAACAAACAGTTGATCAGACTTCCTGAATTGTTTGGTCCTGTCTAAATAGTACCTAGGTTGGCGATGAACGTCTAAGCAATGTAACTTTTATTCTGACCTGTTCGAATAATTAGGGAAGAACACAGGAAGATCAATGGTTTGATTCAAATTTGCCAGTGAAGCTACCTTAGGCAAAAAGGACGGGTTAGTATGTAAGGACACCCTATCCTTATGAAACAAAAGATAAGGGGGTCAACTACACAGAGCATGGAGTTCAGAGACTCTTCTAGCTGAAGTGATAGCTACTAAAAAGAGTGTTTGCCAATATAGTAACTTCATTGAACATGAAGCCGCAGGTTCAAAGGGGGGAAGAATTAAGGACGCTAGAGCCAAGTTGAGATCCCATTGAGGAGGAGGATCCCTGATAGGTGATTTGAGGAGAAAAATTCCTTTTAAAAAGGCTTTGCAGGGTTTGTGAGACATAATGGAGGAGTCTGAGACTCCAACATGAAAGTTCGATATTGCTGCCAATTGAACTTTGATGGTAGACTGAGACGAACCTGAGTGGAAAAGTTCGGCTAGAAAGTCTAAAACTGATTGAATGGAAGCAGTGAAAGGATCTATATTCCTTGACTGCGCCCAACAGGAAAAACGTTTCCACTTACTATGATAAATCTTCCGAGTGAAAGATTTATGAGAGGCTATCAAAATATCTCAGACTGAGTGAGATATTAGAGGAAGCCTGGCTAGAGTTGGAATTGGAGGAACCACGCTGTGAGGTTCAGAGAAGGGAGGGAGTGGTGCAACTGACCCGACTGATGGGTCAAGAGGTCTGGAACTGGGTCCAGATGCCAAGGTTGCTCCAACAGATAACGGTGGAGAAAAGGGAACCAAACCTGTCGAGGCCAGTAAGGGGCAATGAGGATCATGGAAGCTTTCTGAGTGATGGCTTTCTGTATTAGCTGAGATATCAGTGGGAAGGGAGGAAAAGCATACAGAAGTCCCCGGGGCCAATCGTGTACTAGAGAGTCTCTGCTGGGGTGGCCTGGTTGGAGAAAGAGGGTGAAAAAATCATTGCACTTGCTGTTTTGGGGAGTAGCGAAAAGGTCGCAGCAAGGCTGGCCCCACTTTCGAAAAACTTTCTCCAACACTGAATTCTTCAGAGACCACTCGTGAGGCATGAGAATAGCTCTGCTCAATTTGTCTGCAATCACATTGGACTTCCCGGGAATGTGCGTTGCTAACAGAAACCGCTGAAAAGAAATCGCCCATTGCCACAGTCTAAGTGCCTCTCGACATAGGGGTTAAGATCTGGTTCAGCCTTGTTTGTTGATGTACCACACTACAGACATATTGTCTGCCTGAATTGCTATAGTTCCCTTGGGAAGAGAGTCTTGTAATGCTTGCAACGCTAGAAGCACTGCTCTCATCTCTAGGACATTTATGTGCAAGTGGCACTCAAAAGGTTGCCACATGCCTTGGACCGTCCTGCCCTGGTAATAACCCCCCCCACCCAATCAGGGAGGCGTCCGTTGTCACTGTAGCATCCGGAGGGGAAGGGACGAAAGGTCTCCCTAGGTGGAGCTGGGGAGATGTGATCCACCAAGAGAGATGATTCTTGCACAATTGTGTTATCCGAATAGGATGGGACATTGGAAGTCACTGGAAAGACCATTGTGTGAAGAGCATCCATTGTAAGATTCTCATATGGAAGCGAGCTAATGGTAGAAGAGGGATGGCCGCCGCCATAATCCCTAAGACCTTCAGGATCAATCTGGCTTTGACTTTGTTGCTCTGCAAGACAAGAGAGACCTGTCTGTGTATGTCTGCTATTCTCTGCTCTGTGAGTCTGGCTGACATGTTGATTGTGTCTAGATTTGCGCCTATGAAGGTAATATTGACATGTGTGAAAAGTGTAGTCTCTGGCAAGAAGCAAAAGATGCTTGGTGGGGGCTGTAAGGAGCCAGTCGTCTAAATACGGAAACACCTGGAATCCTTGTCGTCTCAGATGAGAGGCTACCACTGCCATGCATTTGGTAAACACTCGGGGGGCTGTAGTGAGTCCAAAGGGCAGGGCCCTGAATTGGAAATGACTGGTTCCCAGCCTGAAGCGGAGGAATCTCCTGGAGCGTCGACTCATTCTGATGTGATAGTACGCATCCTGGAGATCTATTGAGCACATCCAGTTGTCCCGCCCCAAAAGGGGCAGAATGGACTGCAGCGTGGCCATCCGGAACTTTGTTTTCTTGACAAACTTGTTCAAGTTGCTGAGATCCAAAATGGGTCTCCAGTCCCCTGTTTTCTTTGGAACCAAAAAGAATTTGGAGTAGATTCCGGATCCTTGTTGGTCTGCTGGAACTGGTTGAATGGCTCTTTTTGCAAGCAGCTTTGAAATTTCTAGTGCTGCTTGCTCCCTTTGACTGGGTGGAACGTCTGGAAGGGATTTTTTGGATTGCTTTGGAATGAAAAGGAATGGGATTCTGTAGCCTTCGGAAATGATAGACTGTATCCACTTGTCTTGAGTTAGGGATAGCCAGGCTTCTGTGTACAGAGATAATCTTCCCCCGACTGCCTCCAAAGGTGGACAGTCGGGCAACACCTCAGGGATGTTGAAAGGGCTTGTCGGAAAAGGTTTCTCGACTGCCCTGATTCTGCGGGCCCCCTCTGCCTCTAGGACGGCGTCTACCATTATTGTTCCCCCCTCTGCCTCTAGAGGGGAGTCAACTCTGTGCGTCAGGCAAATCTCCCGGAGATTGTTTGCGGAACCACATCTTTCCCCCCTTCTGGCCTTTGGGGTAAGGCCTAGAAGGAGAAGAAAAATGGACTCCGATGGCAGAGAGAGTTTTGCCATCAGTCTTGCACCTAGTCAGGGTTTCCTTCACTTGAGGACCAAAGAGGGATGATCCATCAAAAGGGGAGTTAGTGAAGGACGCCTTGAAAGGGTCCGCAAAGTTACATAGCCGCATCCAGGCGTGCCGACGCAAGGCCACACCTGTACCTGCCGCTCTACTCGCTCCATCCGCCGCATATGAAAGGAGGCGCATGGAGGAGTTAGTTATAGAATTAAGGGTCGCCAGCTGAGAGTTCATCCTATCCTGAAAACCCGCAGCTGTTGGGTCCTTTAACATTTCGCTCGCTTCCTTGAGCAAATCCCTCTGAAGACGAGTGAAATGACACAGGTAATTCAGCGAATGCATAGTAAAGGTCACCGACGAGAACATCCGCCTCCCGTACCTGTCCATAGACCTAGACTCTTTGTTAGGAAGATGAACAGGCACCGAAAGATCAGCTAACTCCTTCTTGGTGGCCGCAGCCACCACCATAGCATCAACAGAGATGCCTTTGGTTAAAAATTCTTTGTCCTTGGGGGCAGTGATAAATTTTGATGGTCTCCTGGGGGTGGGTTCCACTGAGTCAGGAGCCGTCCAGGCCTTCTTTGCCACCACTTGCATGAGGGGGTCAAAGGGAGGGGACACCCAGGAGGTGGAAGGGCGAGAGCCAAACGCCTCAAGATACACCGATTCATCCTCTGAAGGGTTGAGAGCTGGCCAATTCCCCCTCTGTTTTAAGATTTCGAGGATGTCTGCAAAGGAGACATCTTCAGAGGGGGAACGAGGGGGACCTTCAGAATCCTCTAAATCAGTGTCAGAGGTGACAGACTCAGGGGAGTCGATGTGCTTGCTCTTGCACTGCCTCTTCCTAGGGGGCTCTCCTACCGGATCAGGAGAGGCCTCGGAAGAGGAGGAGATCCCCACTGGGGATACTTGAGGAGCTGGCTCTCTACGGTCCGGGATGAGAGAGTGAGCAGAAATCACCGGAGGCACCGTGGAGGGAGGGGCAGACGGAGCCGACTGTGGAGTTGAACCAGGTTCTAACACACTCCTCATGACCTCGAAGGCACCCCTGTCAGGCAGAGCCAGAGGTCTCCGCTCCGAAAAGCTGAAAACCTCCCCCGGCACCGACAGTGATGGCTCTGAGGCCGATGTCGGAGCCGAACTCACCAGCGCCGAAGCACCGAGAGGGAGAGCGGGGTCCGATGCCACTCACCCCCTTGGAGCCGACGAGGGAAGTCCGGCACCGAGATTCTTCCAAGGAAGACATCGGAGCAGACGACGGCACCGAAGACAACGGTATCAGTTCCGACACCACCACAGTCTCGGGTCCGAGCCGCCCCGGCTCCGAACTCAAATGAGTCAGAGGAGGAACATTCTGAGTAATGGGAATAGTCCTCGACTGTTGAGTCGGACTTTGAAGCATCTGGGCCAGTGCCTCGGACTTAAGAAGTCGACTCACTACCCTCTGAAGGTCATGATCTGATAGTCTCGACGACCTAGAGGAGTGAGATCTATGGCTCCGTTCAGACAGCATGGTGATGCTGGAGCCGAATGAACGGAGCCAATAGATGGTGATCGGGACCTTTTTCTGGAGGTCGGTTCTGACAATTTGATCGGAGCCGACTCAGTGATGTCTTCCTCTGCTCCAGCCGGAGCCGAGGAAATAGTAGGGACATGAGTTTGAGAGTCATCAGCTCCGGCCGGAGCCGATGTTCGAACAGCCTTCGGAGCCCCAGAAGACGACTCAGAAACCGAAGCCGAAGGTCTGGGAGGCTTCGAGGGTTTCCCCGAGGATTGAGTCGGGGAACCCTCAGGCTTCAATAAGCCCCTTAGAATGAGCTTATTTTTATGCTCCTGCAGGACTCTAGGGCTGAAGCCATGGCAAACAGCACAAGAGTCCTGCAGGTGCAAAGGTCCCAGGCAGTATACACAAGAAGTGTGACCGTCTGTCAGAGACATCTTCTGACAGCACGAGTCACACTTCTTAAAGCCTGAGACCTTTGATTCCTTAGACATGTCTAAAGAAGAAAAAAAGTGTAACCACACACTCACACAATTACACTTATTAAAAATTAAATTAAACTATAAGTAATTTAGAAAATTTAAATCCCTACAAAAACACAGTCACTCCAACTACTAGGAAGGGAGGGACTGGGCCTAAAGCCCAAGGGAAGAACTCTGGTGAGTTTAGGAAAAAAAGGGGGAAAAATTGAACTAGGAAAGGATGGAAATTACCTAACTTATAAAATTATGAAAAAACTAACTTAAAAGGGGGTCTATCTAAGATAACAACTAGTTTTTTAAAACTAACCTGACGAGCCGGTTGAAAAGCACCTCGATCGCTATTGCGGCAAACGAGATCTGAGGAGTTACCTCCTAGCATTGTGCGATATAGGGGAGCCTCGAGCCGGTGGAACTAGCTCTCGAGATTTTAGAGTGGCCTAGTCGGAGCAGAGGATCGGCTCCGAACCCATCCAGCAAGAATGAAGGCGAGATAGACAACTTAACATCCGCTATTTAATCACAGTGTCTAAACAGGCTTTGTTCCAGAGGAATGGAGGACTGCAACAGTTGCCCCTCTGCACAAGGGGGGCCATCAACTGATCCAGGAAACTGCAAACCTATAAGTTTGACCAGTCTTATCTGCAAGTCAATGGAGAAAATTTTCATGGACCTGGTCAATTACCACACAGGAACTCTCAAAAAACTGGACCAGACCCAATATGATTTTGTCAAGGCAAGTCTCATCTTCCCTGCTCAATCTGGTGGACTTCAAGAAAATCACCAGGGCCATGGATAAGTGTAAAATGGTACACACCACTTAACTAGACCTGGCCACAGATTTCAACCCAATCCCCCACTGGGGGATCATAGAGAAACTTACTGAGTTAGGCATAAACACCCACATCATCAAATGGATAGCCAAATGGCTCACTGACAGAACACATGTTGTCCAGATAGGTGACTCTACTTCCGATAAGAAACCTGTTACTAGCAGGTTCCATAGGGCTCAGTGTTGGGACCCCTCCTGTTTGGTATATACTTCTCTGACGTGAAGGCCAATGTTGGGGGCCTCTGGCTCACCAAGTTCATTGATGACTGAAGCTGGGAGCAATCAATGAATCCCCAGATGATGCAGACGTCCTACAACAGGCCTAAAATGACAAACAACTGGTGGCAAAATCATGATCTGAGACTTTTCGTGTCTTTCGGCTTTTCCCGGTTAGAGGTCGCCACAGCAGAACTCCGGTCCGCTAATGATTGGCAGTTTATTTTTACGTACCGGCTTGCCAGGCCTGACGCACATCCAACAAAGGTACATCTATTCACGCATGTCTCCACGCAGAAGACGCTCTAGCTGAGAATCGAACCGGACAGCGTCTTACTGTGAGGTGACAATGCTACCACAGCACTAAATGCTAAAAATTGGATAATCATATCCTTCAGTAAATCAGATATCCCTACTAATTAAAATATTAATAGCAGACCCTAAAAGTAGACCCAGTGGTGAGGGACCTAGGAACACAGATAGATAGTAACCTAAACTTTTACCACCAGATAGCTACAGTAGTGAGGAAATCCTTCTGTGTGGCTCAACTTATAAGTAAAGGCATGGCATCAAGATCAAAGGAAGTCATAGTGCCATTGTACTCATCCCTCATCAGGCCCATAATTGAGTACAATGCTTCATTCTGCATGTACTTAACCACAAACTCATTAAAAATGTAAAGTGTAAGACGTGTCTTATGCAGATAGACTAAAGGCCCTATCCCTTTTGATAGAAATTTGGTTGGCACTAAATTTATTTTCAAGGATACTGGCGATGTCTTTTGGGTCAGAATAGGAGGCATCATTATGAAAAAGTTCAGAGCAATGTGGGATATTGTTTCTTAGTTTTCTAAAAATAGCTAAAGAATGATTTATATTTATCTTTGGATTCAAATAATCATGCAATATTTTACATGCTCTACTAATTATCCCTTTTTAACACTTCTGTTCTAGACTCAGCTAAAAACTCTGCCACACCTGGTCTTTCACTTGGCATTCCCCTATCTGTTTCTCTGCCTATAGCAGTGCAAATGTCTGCTTGGCCTCACTGCACTAGTTGTTTCGTCCTTTGCAAATTTTCTCCGGTAAATTCTAGCCTTCTCCTGACAATTTTCTATACTCCTACTTGCAGTCATCCCTACTGGTAAGGTATCCTTTGATCTCTCTCACTTACTTACAGATTCAAAGTCCTGGACCTCTTCTATCTCTGCAAGTCCATTATCTCCACCAGTACTAGAAGGACTTAAATCATCACTAACAGAAAAATAAAACACAATAGAGGGACAAGTTTACAACCCAGCCCCTCCCTGACCTCCTGAATAAACTTCCTCTCCATATTAAGCAGTGTGACTCACTATTTTCCTTTAAATATAATCTACATTACTGGACAGGTTTCCACACATTTACTCGTGGATTTACTGGTGTTTGCCCTCCTTGTGAAAGGACACATGGCATGAGGAAGGGTACTATCTAGGAACTGATAACATTACATTCCACCCTAATTAATCCATGTCAGCACACAGTGCCCTCTTTGGTATGTACAAATCTAACTATATTGTCTAACATGAAAGGTCCCAGAAAATTCCAACAAAGAAAATCAATAGTTTTAAATACCTTAGCTACCTTCACAGATTTTCATGTCTTGCTTACCAGTTGCTCTGCAGGAATCTTTGTCTCACTTTTTCTAATCATTAAAGTCCAAGTCCTGTTTGAACAGTGGCCCTTCAAACACCTGCATAAATTATCTTAACCTACACCAACAAGTAAACAAAACTCACTGGAGTGACAGGTTCCTTGCCAACGCATTTCTAGCCTGTAGAACAAACTACCAATTCAGGTCAAGCAATGCATCTCCATGGCTACTTTCAAGACTAATCTCTATGAACAGACGAATAGCCTCAAATTCACTTCAAGGTTGTCAGGCTCTGTCCTCTCTGAAAGGGGAAGTTAACACATCATGTGTGTGAACAAGCTGATGCTTTTTTACTATTCCAATCTGCTTGCATTTCTGTAAAGTTTTCTTTTTACCTTCGTCTTTCCCATGACACTGAGAAGACATTTAATTGAATATCAAAATTCTACTGCAGACATAAACTTGACAGGCATTTGGAGAGAAATATTTCAGTTTTAAACACTTTAACTTAATGGTTTCATCTTCTTTGTGATTGCATTCAAGTTACGTCCTTCATGCCTGCAACACTGGATAGAAAAAGGAGCTCATGCCAATGATGGATAAGATTTGGTGTTAAAAGAATAGGCTCATGTTCACCAAGGTTATTTTCTTCATGAGCATTAATCCACAGGGATGTTCAAATAACATAACGTGGATGCAAGATTAAATATTTATTTATATTTGTTAACAGGCAGAGTGTGCTGATCCACTGAGGATACATTACAGGCTTAGCCCCTGAGCAAAAACAAAGTACATTAGCAGGGTATAGTATACTGACAGAGCTGAGATGTACAAGGTTTATTACATGATAAACAAAGTAGGATGAACCCTTCATGAGGGATGATGAGACCTTAAAAACTAAGGCATAAATTATGATGATACATGGTGTCAGTAGTGCAACATGTAGCACACTTGCCTTTGGTGCAGAAGGTTGAAAGTTATATTCCCACACAGGTAGATGGATTACTGACACTGCAGTGCAGCATAAGGGGGATGCTACATTCCTGACTGTGTTATCCTTTAGATAAGATGTTAAACTGAGGCCCCATTTGTCTGAGTTGGTGGAAGCTCAGGTATATGTAAAAGATCCCTTGGAACCTATCAAAAAGAGTAGGGATTCTTTATTTATATACAAAAATAACTCTTATTTACAAAGTATTTACATATTTACAAATGTACATATATATATATATATATATATATATATATATATATATATATATATATATATATATATATATGCAAATCTCTTTAAACCTATTCATAATTTACTTTACAATCATACTAATTCTCATCCCTATTAGACCCCCACTCATTTTCCATAACCACAATCTGATTTTACTTAATATTGTTGCTGAAATCTGCTTACCATTAAACATAATTTCATTTTTTTCTTTCACTCCATATAACCCATATAACATTAAACAGAATTTCATTTTTTCTTTCACTCCATATAACATAAAATATATATCTATAATTTTAACATAATTTTACTTCTATTCTTACAGTATCCATATTTAATCATATCCATGTTTATTTTATCCACTTCTTTTATATCTTCAAAAGATCTTCTTTACATAATTTTCCCATAACTTTTTTTACTCCATTACATTTCAAAAACATATGTTCCATAATTTCTTCTTCTTGACAATATAAACATATTCTATCGCTTCTCTTTTTATATGGCATATTTCCTTTTACAGTCAATTTATCTATTACCAGTCTCCACAAAACAATTGACATTCTACTTTCTGACTGCACCATTTGCTTCTTATTTTTATAACTTAATTTTTTTTCATCTGATAGATTTTCTCAGAGTTTTACATAGTAATATTTTACCATTACATTCTAATACCATACTTTTCTATCCTTTTCTATATCAATTTTTATTTTCCACAAATTTTTTTTGGTAATAATTTACTTCTTCATTTATACACTCTCTCTTTTACTCTTTATTACCATATCCCTAAATTTATCATATTTATATCTATACACTTTTACTATTAATTTTTCATCTTTTTCATTTATCCACTTTAGCACTTTGTACAAATTTAATGAAGCAGAATATACTACTGGGTTACTTAACCCTAAACCTCCTTCTTTATTTAATACAACACTCCACTTTTTACTGGGTTCAGTCAAGATCATATAAATGGAAACCATTATCTGCAATAATTCCTTTTCAAGTACTGTAGGCAACATATATGCACTTAAGTATTTTATTTTACCATCAGTACAGAATTTATCAAATAAGTCTTTTTCTGAATAATTTATTTGTTCTGCAGGAAAGACAGTTTTGCTTTATTTCTTCTATTGTTTTTCCCACTGAATTTTACTTGATCTTTATTCCCAAATTTTATACGCAATGCAAAGTTCATTCACTGCAAAATGTATAACAGCTTTATTACATCACCTAAACCTTTACTTTTATCTTTATTTAAAGCCATATCTTTCATCTCTAGACACTCATTTCTGCAAATTACTTCTTTTATCCAAATTTTTTGCAACTATTATAATGTCATCAGCATATGTTAAGAGAAATGAAATTCTTAACCCTTCAGGTATTGCATATCCCGCCTTCAACATTTTGTAATTATTTCACATACTATCACATTCATAACTACTGCAAAGAGGATACAACTCATTGGACACCCTTGTCTTGCACCACTCTTCATATGTACCTCTTGGCTTAACCCGCCATTTATAAGTATTTTTGCTTTATTATTATTATTATTATTATTATTATTATAACACACTGATATACACAATTTCCTAACTTTCTCACATATTGTATGTATTCATTATTACCGATAAGAGTTCATGTCCAATTGTGTCAAATGCATTACTGAGGTCTCCTATCAATTTTTGCTTCTTCTTTTCTATTCATAATATCATCCACAATTTCTCTATTAATAGTTCTTGAGAACTTCTTATACTATATACACTATCTTCCATAATATTTTCCACTTTAATTTCCAATCTCTTTTGTGTTATTTTCATAAAGATCTTATAATTATTATTCAATACCATCAGTATTAAGTTTAACTGTCTACTAATCTTCCATATGAATGCAAGTACTCCACTACATAATTATTCATATACAAGTCCTTCATTTAACCATTTATTAAAAATCTTTAAAAATATTTATTTTTGTTAATCTCTTAAAATTTTATACATTTCATAACATATTCCATCTGGTCTTGCAGCCACATTTATATTTACTTGTCCTAATACCTTATTTACCACATTTAAAGAAATCTCCATTTCCAAATCTTTATTCTCTTTTTTTATTAACTTTTTTACTTTCCATGTTTTTTTTTCACTATCTTATTTTTTTCTTTAATCATTTCTTGTACGCATTGTATTACACTATCCATAATCTTTTCCAGGGTTTCTTCTATTAAAAATTTACATTATTTATTTCTCTCATACCACCATCTTCCTTTATCAAACTGCACAAGTAACTCAATACTTCTTCTCTTCTTCCTTGAAAAAACATCTTTGCTTATACAATTCTCGCTTTTCTTGATTTTTTTATATAAATCTTTGTCAAAGTACTTTCTATTATTGACTTCCTATCATTATGTTCTAAATCTTTCAATGTATCATTTCATGTTCTTTTATATTTTTCTTTCTCTATTTCACATCATAATGCCAATGTAAAAAAATTAAAAAATCATTTTTTATACTTTTTTCTTAAGTATTATCCACCATTCAGATCAGTTTTTTTTATAAAATGTTTTCATAGTAATATGATCTTTCTATAACAGTATTGCTAATCTCCTTTCTTTTTCATTCCATTCTTTCTCATTTATGCATTTTACTTCTATTTTTATATATTCCTTGTTTTTCATCTCTAGTCATACTGCAAGATTATCAGAATATTCTGTTGCAATTACCCCCTTCTGATTTTATAACATAATTATTTCAGTTCTATACATACCCTTGTTGTAAGTACATGAATTTTTGCCCCAAAGTTTTAACTTGCCACATCTTATAACTTCTGACATTTTTTACAGCAATTCCTTTCTTTTTACTTTTGTTTCTTAAATCACAATTAAAATATCATATTATAATATTCACATTTATCACTACATAGTCTACAATTTGATGGAATAAGCGTTTCCTTTCTTTACAATTATTGTAAGCATACAATGTTATAATTCTATATACTTGTTCTTTCCATTTTAAATCTACAGTGGTTAATCTTCCCATTGTTTGCTAAAGTTACATATATTATCTTTATTGTATTCCTACAGAATAGGTCTATTCTATATAATCTCTGAGTTCCCAAATTCCAGATTATCTTTATTCCCCATAATTTCTCTGTTTGTAATCTTTCTTCATTTGTTAAAAATCTTGTCTTCCAATACAATTACATCTACATCACATGTATTACACCAGTCCAAAATCCACATTCTTCTTACTATAGTTTTAATACTATTCACATTTACAGAAAGCACTCTAAAATTTTCATTTTTCCCTTTTCCTTAGATTCATGATTTCATAAGTTCTTAATTACCAAACTAGCTTTCTTAATAGGCCATTCTAAGCCTAGCCAATTTCCTTCCCAAAGGGGAAAATCAAACACTGTACTCCGTGTTTGTGAATCAAACACCTTAACCATTACACCCACCCCACTCATTAGCTGTATACATTCTTTTTCACTCATTTCCTTTCTTTTTTCTTTTGTACTTTTTCCTTTAATTTTTCTTTTTCTATTACCATTTTACCAACAGAATTATTTTCTTTTCTTTGAATACCTCACAATTTATGTTTTCATCACTGTTTTCAAAAACTATTTCAATGTCCTCTATTTTTCTCATTTTTCTATTTCAACTTCTAAAATGTCTTGTCTATTAGTTTTCTTCTTTTTCCTTACTCTTATTTTCCTTTTTGCCATCCAACCACAAATGTCTAATTTTGTTACATTTATAATATTTCAATTCACATTTTTAGCAATATGTCCCATTTCCCCAGAAATATAATATTTACTTTCATCAGTGTTACTTATCAAATGTCTTTTTCCACAAAAAACAAGTTTAGGGTTATCGCAGGTTGTACAATACCCCTAACTCCCCTCCATTTTTATCATGGATGATATACGTGTAGTTTTTTCTCTATTTTTAATACAATATTACAATCCCAGCCACTGGTCAATATACCCCTTTTGTCATAAACCTTTGCAATATCTAGTACTACTTTACATTAAGTTGACAAATTTCCTTTCAAAGTCTCTAGCTCTACCTCTGTTTGAAATTGTGTATGGGTTTTCTTTTTTGTTTCCCTGTTAAATGTTTTTATCACAACTATTCCATGGGTTGTGGTCTTTTTATCACATTCAAGAAAACTTTCCATTGTAAAAAAAAAAATCTCAAATATAATGTCACAAAATGTCCCTTTGTTAATAAGAATAACTGCTCTTACCTCATGTGCTTTTACACCCAAAGGAGCAATTAAATTGCCCCACTCCTCATACCCGCACATTTCTTTGTCTTCTTCACATTGAATCCTTGCCACATACTTCTGTTCTTCATTTTCTTCTACCTTCTTTTCTGCTACTCCACATTTGACTTTTACTTTCTCTGCATATATTTTCTTTTCCATCTCAATACTATTCTTTAGGATTGTCTCTGCATCCTGCTTTATTATTTTCTCTGTATTGTCCCATCAAGGAATATCTCCTTCATTTTCTGTCTCACTCTGATCCACCATTTCTTTAAGTAAATCATCAAGTAACACTCCCAACTGGTGGGTTGTAATTAGACAGCCATCATTTGCTGACTCATCTCAATAAGACTTCTTCTAAACAGTTCCTCAGAATCCTGCACACATTCTCTGGTCTCAATGTTTGCTTTCTTCTCCATTTCTTTCACCACTCCATCAACTCCTCTCTCCATCTGCCTCCCTGTTTCTCTGGGCCTCCTCTGCACCTGGAATGGAAAAAGGCAGTGCTCTTCCAAAATGGGTCCCACCTACAATAACAAGTAATGAAGTCCTGCGATGCCCAGGTCAAATTTCCCAAGTAGTACAAATACCAGTTCAGGTCTCCACTGAAAACAGGCTTCTAGCCTAATGGGACCAACCCAGACAAAAAAGGAAAAAAATTAAGAAATAAAAAATGGGGGATCCACTGTAGAATTTCCTTACAGAGGTACATTTGTTTATCATATGATGTTGGGAGAGGAAGCTCAAATGAATAATGGTGAACTAATTAAGAACTGAAAAGGCATTTTCTCCTATATGAGAAAGAACAGTGAAGTTGAGAAACCTTAGCAATTTTAGAGAGTCCAATTCTAGCATAATGAAATGCTTCATTAGACCAATGTAACAGCAGTATAGACAGAAGGTCAGAAACTGAAAGGTAAGAGCCATTTTTGAATTCCTTCAACAACTACATACTTTGAGAGCTTCAATGGGCGCAGCTTAGTAGTTCAGAAGCTGAATAACAGAATGCAGGTGTGCAAGGATTTTTATCAGTAAATATCACTACCTTTTACAGTTGGGATCTCAGCTGCTGTGCATTCTTTGTGAACTTCCAAGATGGCTGCACACTGAACAACAGAATGATTAGAACTCTGCCAGTGTGAAAACTAAACATTTATTAAAAAAGACAGTTAAAGTTCTCAGTTTGGGTAAAATTCAGTTACTGTCTAGTAAAGACATGCTAGCAGAGCTGAAATTTGGAGAAAGTTAGAGAAAATCAGCCACAACACATGAAGAAAAGCTCTGGCTATGAAGAACCTTGCAGCTGTTCAGCAAAAAGCAATTAAAGTTTCAGCTAATTTACAGGAAAGATAAATCCTGTGCACTTAGTGGTTTAAAATAAGTGAAACACTGAATGAATAATATCAGCTGGTAAAATAGAAGCTACTTTAAATAGCTATTTAGATCAGCTGATAAATTGGGGCTTCTAAGTCTAGGCAATTCAGTTCCTGTGTCCCAACTAAAAATAATTTAGGTTTATAGACTCATTCTTCCTTAATTTCAGCCATTTACACCCCAAATATTTCTGAGAGAGTGCTCTGTAAGGAAGTTTTAAAATCTACCAGCTCAAAACAATCCCAAAACACCTGTTCCCAGTTACCCCTTTCTTCCCCATCACATCTTTAACATTTGCCATCTCCCTGAGGAAAAATTATTTGAAGTCTGCTTGGGGTATAAAAATACCTGTACAAAGACTTGCAAGCTAAAATCCAAAACCTTCTGGAATTTATTCTCCCATTGTACCCTTGTATATTACTTTTCCAGTCTCTTCAGAATCTTTCTAATCTCCTCTGACTGATTCTTGTGGTTGTCATGCAATATGCTTCTGTTCTAGATTCAGCTAAAATTCTACTAGAACAGGTCTTTCACTCTGGACTTCCTTAGTCCTTTCTCTTTGTCTATATTCAGATATCAATCCCTGGTAGGGAAGGCAGTCTGTAACCTCCAGTCTAAACTTTTACTTCGCCTCATCCCACTCTATTATCTTACCCTCGATAATTATTTGCTCCTAATACCACAATTCATTTGCCAGTTTTCTCTAGTCAATTCCAGCCCCCTCTTAATATTTCACCAAACAAAACTAAACCCAAAAAGGGCACACATTAATAACAAAAAAATAAATAAAATAAGAACAGTGCAAACTTAAAAAAACACTTTATTACCACTGGAATAGTGGATTCCCTCGATAAACTAAGCGCTTTCGCCAATCTCTTTGGCTTCATCAGAGTTAATGAGAGCAAGCCACAACACCAAATAAATGTTGTTGTGTCTTTCGGCTTTTCCCGGTTAGGGGTCACCACAGCGGAACTCCGGTCCGCTAATGATTGGCAGTAGATTTTTACGTGCCAAGTTGCCAGCTCTGACACACAACCTTCAACGAAGGTACGCTCATTCACGCATGTCTCCACACAGAAGACGCTCTAGCTGAGAATCGAACAGGACAACTTCATACTGTGAGACAACACTACCGCAGCACCACCACCGCTGCAGTCAACACCAAATAAATACACATTTAAATTCACCATCAACCAATCATCTGTCCCACTATCCAATTCCCAATTTACATAAATTCATGAATTACATCATTACACCCTCCCTAAAATATTTAAATCAACATTCATCCAAATAATATGTTTCCATACATATATAAAAAAAACATATAAAACACATTAAAATTGCTACTAAACTAATATATATTTCACTATATTTAATTTAAGTCTTAGTTTATTGCACAATCCCTAAATACTTTCCGCTTTTTGTTTTAGGATAGGCATAACAGATATATTATTATTAAGACCTGGGGGTGTAGTGGCATTTAACCTAACCTGAAAACTATATTCCTCTTCTTCCACCCTCAGTCTATCATTTCCACCTCTATCACTAGGACTAATTGTATCTATCACAAAAAAGATTATTTTTTTTTTTATTCTGACAAACTTCACTATGAGAATAAAGGGCATTATGTTCATCCTTCCTCTTTATTGCTCTAATATGTTCAGATATTCTATCCTTTAATCTTCACACTGTTTTGCCGATGTAGAAGCCTGAACATACTGTACATGTTGCAATGTATACCAACATTGTTGTATTACAACAGCATCTACCTGGGCAAGCTATCGTCCTCTCATATCCTTGGACAGAAACATAGGCCACATCATTAATAAACTTACAATTCCTGCACATCCCACAGTTATATATCTGTGATCTTTGTTTTCATTTTTTTGATCTTTCTAACATATTTTTTATATTTTTCCCCCTACTAAATACTACTTTAGGGAACATACCTAACTTCTTTTTGTTTTCGTCAGAGATACATAAAAGCCATATTCTATTAATTATCTCTATAATGTCAGGCGCTTGATTATTATACCTCAAAATAAGTGCCTCATTTTCTGACTTTTGTTTTTGTCCCTGTCCTTTATACTCTTGTCCCCAAAGAATAGGTGGAAACCTTTTATTTCTTTTACTTAATGCATCATTACATATTCTCAAGAGCAATTTCAGAGGGTATCCCCCTCAAGGAACATCCCTATTAACTTATACATTTCATCTTGGTATAAATCATTGTCACTCACCAATTGAGACAGTCTAACCATCTGCCCTTTCACTACACTTTTTCTCTGATAGAAGGGGTGGCAACTGTCAAAATGTAAAAAGGAGTTACTGTATGTCTCCTTTCTATATATATATATATATATATATATATATATATATATATATATATATATATATATATATATATATATTGCTCTGTAAACCCACCTCTGTTTTTCCAATTTTCATGTCCAAATAATTCACCATATTAGCGTACCAGTGACTCATAAACCTAAAGAAGGGGGTAGTGTGATTCAAATACTCCACAAATATATAAGCATAATTTTCACTTCTTTTCCAAAGGATAAGGATGTCATCCAAAAATCTATTATATAATTCAATTTTATCCTTATATACAGACTGAAATATATATAAATCTTCCCAGTAGTATAACACCAAGTTGGCAAATCCCGGAGCACATCTGGCTCCCATGGCAACTCCAGACATCTGATAGAACAGTTCACCTTCAAATAGGATATAATTATTCTTCAACACAATTTCCATCAGGTCCACTAAAACATTAATTTGTTGTCACATTTAACTTCCTACTTTTATATAAACTTTCCCCTAAAATAAGCAAACCCCTCAACATGTGGGATAGTAGTGTATACATTTTCTACATCAATGGTTAAAAATGAAAATTCCTCATTCATATTAACATTTTTCAACCACTCTAAGCAGTGCCACGAGTCCCTAAGAATATGTGCTATGTCTTTTATTACTTTCTTGGTCCCCAAGTCCACATATGCAGCAAGAGGTTGAGTTTTTGAACCCCCCCCCCCCTGCTGCAACAATAGGTCTAAAAGCGGTGTTGTAAATATTTTTGTGGATCTTGGGGATACCAAAGATGAAGGGGATTCTTGGGTGGTCTACTTTAAGAAAATTAAACTCAGTCTCATCTACCATCCCCTGAAAACGAGTGTCCATTAAACATAAATCAATTTTATTATAAGCTATATATAATCTCATTCCTTGATATGTTTCTATATACAGTCATATCATTTTATAACTGCTGCATTTTTGAAACAATCAGTTTGAGTCATAATCACAGTCCCCCACCCTTATCGGGTTTCATTATATATTGCTAAATCAAATAAAATACTTCTTTCATCAGTACTTAAATTGTCACTGTCTTTGCCTTTTGCTTTCAAAACATTTCTCATTTCATTGGCACACTTTTTTTTGAACATAATAACCTCATTATTACTTGGGGTAAAAATGTACTTCTAGTACAAATACCTTGTGGGGCTACAAGCATTTCATTTCTATCTGAAAAGTAGTTTAAGTATCTTAATATTTTATGTACCCCTATTTGCAGTCATTCCCATTAACATTTTGTTTCTACATTTTCATGTTGGTTTAGTTCTTGGAATAATTTCTGCGACTTTATAAATGCAATGTTCTGTATCGTTATTACTCTCCTGAAGGATCTGCATCTAAAATCCCACACTCTATTTATTAAATTCTCCTCTGCTTCATTATCCCTTTCCACTTTGAATTACAACCTTCTGTTACATACATGAGCCTTAACTGTATAGCTCCCTTCAAAACAGGTAATCCTAAGCCACCTTGCTCTGTTTGGAAGATCAACTTATATCACTTAACTCTTGTCCACTTTCCCTCCCAGATCAACTTTTTATTACTGCCCACAAATTCTGTTTTGGTTGATAAAAGTATGCCTGACCTGCATATAAAACTAAAGGGGCTAAAAATATTTTAAAATCTTGTGTCTTACTATCCATATCCATACACCAAAGTTTTCAGTTTCTTAGTTTTTGCATTATATTTTGTTTGGTCTCTTCCCACATATACTTAGCTGCCATAACAGAGGTCTTTTTACTCCATAGTCCTAAATGCTTCATCTCATTGTGCCCCCAACATCGGTATTATTAAATCAATTTGTGTGTGGGTATATAATTTATGGCTACAGGCATGGTTTTACCTTCACTGAATTTATACACTAAAAAGACTTAAAACTGTCTCAAAATGTTTCACAACATCAAGATGTCCTCTTCTGGATTTATCAATTACAGAATAATATAATCTGCAAATAAAGCCAACTTTTCTTGATCACCATACTTGTTACATAAGCAGAGTCACTGGCAAAACTGATAACACGCCTTTGGTGCTGGAAGACCTGAATGCTGTGGGTTCTATTCGCACTCCAGGTGACTGGGTTGCTAACACTACAGTACAGCATCAATGGGAATACTGTACTCCTGAGTTCTCTGTCCTTCAGATAAGACATTAAACCAAGGTCTCTTCTGCTTGAATTTATAGTACAGGTGGATGCAAGATCCCATGGCATATATCAAAAAGAGTGGAGGAAGTTCCAAGATATCCTGGTCAAATTTCCCCTTTTCGTAGAAATACCACCTCAAGTCTTCCCCCTGAAAAGAGGCTACTAGCATAGTGGGACTAACTAGGTCAATAAAGAATAAATAAGAATACATCCTTGAATTCATGAATGCCTTATTTTCTTTGCTAATGGTTTTAGATATAAAACAGATAAAGGGGAAAGAGTACATCTTATGTTGTTCCTCTGTTCAAACATAGCTTGTCAGAGAGAAATCCTCCCACCTTAATTTTTGCCTTCATCACTTCATATATTCTCATTACAGATTAGTGATGCCTTCAGATGTTTCTGCAGCTTACATCCTACTGACGTCTCTGGGTGTCTAATACAGCTTCTTCATATTTACAGTAATAATCCCTAAAATATGCTACATACAAGCTATTCAATGATTTCATCTTACAGCTGTGAAGGTGAACACAGCTGTAGTACTATTTGACTTTTGTTTAGTTCTGCTGAAGAGATATTAATTGTTATTCATATAGTATTTATTTAGGGTCTATATTGAATTAGCGAAAGCTTACAAAAGCTAATGCTAATTCATCGACCCCTTTTAAGCGAAAGCTTAAAATCTCGAACACCCAGAACAGCAAATTTTTTTTCCTGGGAAAAAAATCTGCTGTTCCGAGAAACATACACAACACAAGCACACCAAAAAAACAGCACTCCACACACATACACTTAAAATCCTACATCTAACCCTACACTAAACTGTACATACACTACTTAACCCAAACCCTAAGGTCAGTCACTATCGCACACTCACCTGACCCACGCCCTAACCCTAACTCACCTACCCTGCCCTAACCATAAAGCCTGTCACTATCGTGCACTCACCTCACCCGCACCCTAACTCACCTAACCCACGCCCTAACCCTAACGACCACACAATCGCACACTTACCTGAACCCAACCTGTAACTTTCCACCACAGTGCTGAAAATAGCGAAGCCACAGAAACGGCCACCCAAATTCTTTCCCTAGGAAAAAATTTGGTGTTCTGCAGCTTCGCTATTTTCAGCATTTGCTGTTTTAGGGTTGATATTAGAACATTCGATGTTGTAAAACTTTGGTGTTCTAATACAGACCCTTTATTTATATTATCATAACTTTTATATTTTTCTAAATATCTTGGCAACCTAGTAACAGATGGTCAG
The DNA here is from genome assembly GCF_019279795.1 of Protopterus annectens. Taxonomy (NCBI): domain Eukaryota; kingdom Metazoa; phylum Chordata; order Ceratodontiformes; family Protopteridae; genus Protopterus; species Protopterus annectens. The sequence continues at coordinate 1,298,111,805 of NC_056743.1, read as the reverse complement.
AACTGCACAGCCTCATAAGAAGGTTCATACATGGACAAACAAAAGGCTGATGAGAGTATGTTTGAAGCTTGAGTGATGGAGATATTGTAAGTTGTTTAAAAAAAATTACATTAATATTCACTGTATTTTTATGACTTATAAAATCTAATTTAAGACATACAATCTAATGAATGCTACCACTGCAAAGAGGTGTTTGTGATGAATAGTTAGCCATTTTTAGTAACCCTTGTGGTTCCACAGATACTAACATTTGTTTGAAATGTGAGGAAATAACCCGACTTTGCCAAACAGATCAGGATGTGATTACTAGAAGTAAGCGTACAAACCATCAGAGCTCCACTGGAATGAAGGGGTTAATCCTACTATTCTACAAGGGAATACAAATGCTACCACTGCCCTACTCAAAAAATCCCAGCTGAGTGTATTAAATGTTTTCTCTCCATAAAGACCCACCAAAAAGAGCAACATTTTTGCGCACTCTGCTTCCTTCTGGATCATCATTGTTCTGTTAGTCATAAATGTTTCATCCCTGACCAAAACCAAACTAATCCACTTCTATCAACATTGGCAACACCTTTAACATTCTCTTAGCTAGTATAAACATAACACTTTAATAATGGTATAAAAGTGAAATTGGTTTATATGAAGCTTGGTCTGAAGGGTCTTTACCATCGTTAATACAGCTACCACAGCTTTGTTCTAAAATGCTGTTGCTGTTTCTCCTTTAAAAATAGTGTTACAAAACACTTCCAAATCTTTATACCACTCTTTCCTCCTACATTCCAACATTCTGCAAGAATACCAATTATTCCTGGAGACTTCCTTGTTGATTGATTAAACATCACTACTTTATCTCATCTCTTACTCATCTCTTACCTTGGTAAAGAGAAGTATTCCATAAATATTTCTATTTGTGCCTTTTCTAAAATGGATCAGAATCCAAAGCTACTTGGACTCCAGTGCAGCATCATGACAGGAGAAACTTGAGGATACAGTCAAAAGAGGCTCTAGCCCTAAACATGGAATCCAACTTGTAGTGTTCAATGAATGAGTACACGGAGGACCTAGTGGAAAAGCTGCACACATCTTGTCCCTTGAATATCTGAACCCCTACTTTTTGGAATCTACTTCTCTGAAGTACAGGCTAAAACTAAAGGACTGTGGCTGAGAAAGTTTGCTGATGACTGCAAACTGGGAGTGATCACTGAAACCCCTAGCGATGTCAACATTCTGCAAGAAGGTCTTACGAAGACTAATGACTGGTACCAGAGCATCTAGCTTGTGCATTGAATGACACTGCTATATCCTAGGATTATTTAGCATCCTGCCCTTAGCCCCACAAACTACCCTACAAGACCTCTGCTGCACCCAATCCTTGGTCCTAAACTGCTAACACAATTACATGACCAGACAACATGGATATGAATTTCCAAATGTCTCAGTGGCCAGTTGGTAGATATGGGCATCCTAAGGCAATGTAGCAATTCTCATTTTCTCAGACAACCAGTTGATAATTAAAAAAAATAAAATAAAGTATGTGAGAGATGTAAATACACAACTTCCTTGGAGGTAAGAATCTCAAATTAAAACGAGGTTGTCAGGAATAATCACATTACATTCCTCACACATACCATTCACCACACACAGGTTGCCTTATGTTGTGGCACTTAAAAGAAACCTTCCCAAATCTCAAAGATCTCCAAAGCCACCTAATGGCAACACTGGTCCCTTAGCAATCACTAAAGCACACACCAAACCAACACCAAACATCTCATGAAAGCCTACATGCAAGGGTTCAAATGCAAAGCCCATAAGGCAAGCATACACTTTACTTAATACTCTTGTCATTGAGGACTCCATTGTGTGACACACAGATGCCCCACTCACCAGACTGGACAAGGAGAAGATAATTGTAAGCTGCCTGTCTGGAGACAGGATCTGCAATATCATGCATGCACTCAAGTTACTGAACCCCAGCCACCAATATGATTTTATCACATGCAAATGACATACCTCACTGGACTATATGAAAAGATACATAATGGATCTTTTGGAATATGCATCGCAGATAGGCATGAGCACACTACACTCAGCAGCATTCTACCTTCACCAAGGATGATGCCAAGATATGAACATAAAATGATTGATTTTAATAATTGTCTTTGTTTCTGGTGTTATTCCAAGGGATTCGATATCTATTACAATGGGAGAACATGGTGAAAAGATCATGTAGCTTTGCCAAGGGTGGGTTGTGTGCATCCCCCGGTATACATGCATTTGAGTGAACGGCCAATGTCTGAATGCGAACATGTCAAAAGCAGAATCCCAAGATCGCAAAATGTTGAATCTGCGGATGCCGAACCCAGGATTACTGAATGCCAGCCAGTCTACTATTCCCCCCTCTTGACCCATGGTAGTGCTTGTTGCAGTGGTTGTGCAATCGGGAATTTTGAATTCGACATTGCGTGCGACATTACAAGCGTTTGCGCCTACGAGTTTTGACATTTTGGTTCAGACTTACAATGGATCGACATTCGGTCACGTGACCAAACTCATGTATTCCGTTTCCCCAGTAGGCTATTGGGTATTGTCTAAAACTAGCCCTTACAGTCTTTTCAGGCAATGACGAAAGATAAAAGTACAAACATAGTGAATAAGTCTAAAAGTAACCTCAATACATTACTGCTTAATGCTCAAAACCTAAACAAAAATCTCCACACCCATCAATCCCTTCTCACTCTGGACAATATAAACATCTGTGCCATGACAGAGACTTAATTTAAAGCCATAGAAAGTACTTCAAAAATACAAGGCTACAGTGCCTTCCACACCTTCAGACCATCAACAGCACAGACTGTGCCCAAGGGTGGAGGTGTTCCTGCTATGTTAGTAACAAACATTACTCCAGGTTAGTTAAACAGGATGATGCCATGGAGTTCATCCATGTGCAAGTCACCATAGGTAAAGTCCTTCAGCATATCACGGCTAGCTACAGGTCACCAACTATGTCCCTAGAGTCGTACGACTCTCACCTAAACCTACTACAGGTACTCCCTATCCAGCCAAACACTCTATTCATGGGAGGTTTTTAACTCTGCTGTATAGAATGGGAAATGTACACTGCCTCAAACTCACAGGCAAAATGCTTCCTGGAATTTATTAACACAAACACCCTGGAACAGATAGTACACTATGCAACCAAAGGATCAAACTTACTGGATCTAGTATTCACCAACATGGGAACGCGATGTCCCCCACCCCTTATCACTTCCGCCATAGTGAGGTTGAATCACAAAGCTGTCTCATTTGAAGTAAAAATCAGCGTAGAAAATACAGCTAGTCCAGTAATAGGAACTATTCAAAGGCAAATTACATCCTACTGACAGTTTGTCAACATTTAAGGCTACCTCAACCCAAAGACCACAGCTACCTATGCAGAATTATTCATAAGTTACTATGCAAATGTGAATGGCTGCATAGAGGCTTCTGTACATGCCATAAATAAAGACAAAAAAACCCTAAAAATAAACCCCACTGGTGAAATCCTCACCTAAACAGAGTATACAATAAAAGAAAAAACTCATGGACAAAATCAGGAAAAGCAACTCTCTTAAAGACACATGCTCTCTTATACAACTAAATAAGTCTAAGTCCAATAAGGCCAACTGAGGTCAGGATAGCCTCACAGGTTAAGGACAATTAGAAGGCCTTCTTCAGCTACATCCAGAGCCTTAAAGGTAACACACAACAGTGTGCTGAACTGGTGAATTGTACCACCTACACCAATCATGGTGACATAGGAAATCTACTGGCCAATAAATTCAGCTCAAATTTCGCCCTCCCAGCTCCACCAGGTGAAATCCCCTCCAACACCCCCCCCAGCTATCAGCAGGGACCATGTGCTGGCAACACTCACTAAAGCCAAGAACACCACATCCATTGGTCCCCACAACATCCCCGGTTCCCTTTTTAACAGTCTTAAACATGACCTATCAGGACCACTTGAGGCACTCTTCAACAACAGCCAAGAAACAGACTACATTCCATGTAAATGGAGAATGGCAACAGTCATTCCCCTCCACAAAGGCGTACCATCAATCGACCCAGTGAACTACAGACCCATCAGTCTAACAAGCCTAATATGCAAAGTCATGGAATATATTATGAAAATGATTAACAAGGATATTGGCAATCTACATACACTGAACCCATCCCAATTTGGCTTTGCGAAGATCATGCCTATTTCTTTGAGGGGGGTCACCAATGCAATGGACAAGGGTAAAACAGTGCATACTACATATCTTGACCTGGCTATGGCATTTGATACAATATCTCACTCAGACATTGTAGACAAGCTCTCTCAGCAAGGCGTAAACCCTTACATAACTCACTGGACTACCAACAGAGAACCTAAAAAAAAGTCAGGATCGGGGAGACCAACTCCACGAAGAGACTGGTCACCAGTGGAATATCTCAGGGCTCTGTTGCAGGCCTGCTCCTGTTTGGCATCTACCTCTCAGAAGTCAAGGCTAATGTTAAAGGCCTCTGGGCTCAAGAAGTTCGCAGGTGACTGTACATTGGGAGCTATTACAGACTGCCCCCCAAACCACAAACATCTTGCAAATGGATTTAACACAGACAAATGACTGATGCCAAAGCCATGGCCTAAAACTCAGTGCCAAAAAATGTATTATAATACCCTTTGGGAAACTGTCAATCCAAGAGGATTACTCCATTGATAAACTGCTGGGAACATATGTACAGCAATCTAGCCTTTGACCAACATGTAGGTAAGATAATAAGAAATCATTTTATGTCTTAAAAACTTATAGGTAAGGTATGGGGTCCAGGTCCGAGGAAGTTATAGTACCACTCTGCTCAGCCCTTATCAAACCTATCACTGAATACAATGCCCACTTTGGCATATATCTAACCAGACACTTGCAACAGTTGGAACATCCACAAACATACCTCTCAACTGTTCAGATTTCCACAGAATATCTACACTGTTGTCTCATTTTTGGTCTGTTACTCCGAAAATTTGTGTTTTTCTAGCAAATCCCTGAGGATTCACACACACACTCACCATACCTTCAAAGGACCACACACACAGCCCATATATGCAGAAGTGCTCACAAGTAACTTACCCAAACCTCAAAGGTCTCTCAGGCGCACTCCTCAAACTCTGCATGTACACAAACAAGATGATTCCCATCACAACACAAAGCCACATCTCACTGTACCTCAACTACCAAGCCCATAAGGCGAAACACTCCATAACCAAATATTCTGGTTATAAGTGACTCCATTGTGAGACACACCGTTGTCCCTCTTACCAAGCTGGATAAGGGGAAGGTTGCAGTTAGTTGCCTGTCAGGGGCCTGGATTCGCCATATCATGCAAGCACTCAGGTTACTTACTCCTAAGTAGCAGATGCAGTCATAGTCCACGTGGGCATGAGTGACTTAAGATGTACCTCCTTGGACTATAAGAAGAGATATATGACTGAGCTCTCAGAATATGTATCACAGGCAGGTATAAGCCTAGCACTGAGCAACATTCTACAGTCTCCAAGGATGATGCTAAAATACCAGCAGAAAATGATAAATTTTAACAATTAGCATAGCTACTGGTGCCATTCCAAAGGGGTCCAGTAGTTGTTAGCCTGGGAGGACATGGTGCTGCCTTGCCAGGGATGGTCTTCCCTTGTCACCTCTAGGCTTATGGATACTGGCCAAAACATTATCCGCCCCAATACTGCCTTTTTTAGGCATCGTCAAGCAGACAAACCTTCCAATATAAAAAAAGCTACTCAGGACAAGCTAAGGTCTTACTGTTCAACGCTAGCAGCCTCACAAAAAACTGCACTAACTGGAAGCTCTCCTCACCTTGGAGAATGCTGACATTTGTGCATTTACTGAAACATGGTTCAAAGCCATGAAAAGCACTCTGGTAGTGCATGGCTATAATGCCGTTCATACTTTCTGTCCATCCACTGAACATGAAAGAGCAAAAGTCCAGATACAGATTTGCTGTATCCAGGACTGCTTGTAAGCTTCTGAGCCCCACCAAGCCTTTCTGTGTTGGAGGGAAGCCTTCTAGCTTATCAGTGGGAGTGGTAAGCACTAGGTAGCCTATCTACCACAAGAATGGTTTCTGGCCCCGAAATTGTAGTTTATTGGCCATTTGGGCAGTTTTTCTATCTCTTTCAACTTTCTGGTTTAAAAGCTAGTGTTTGTGCTTGTTTCCCACCTTTCCTGAAACTAGTCTAGTCCAGATACAGATTTGCTGTATCCAGGACTGTTTGTAAGCTTCTGAGCACCCCAAGCCTTTCTGTGTTAGAGGGAAGCATTCTAGCTTATCAGTGGGAGTGGTACGTACTAGGTAGCCTATCTACCACAAGATCCAGGTACAGATTCTTAGTTTTAGCACTTGAATTTGCTTATTCATGCTCAGCACTTGTTCAGAACTTGTTGTTAGCACTAAATAAACTACAAATTACTACAGCGCTCAACCTTCCTCTTTTCCTAGAGGAAAACAGTTTTTGTACTTACTTTCCTCACTTGCTTAGAGAAAAACGGCTCTTATACTCACTTTCCTCACTTGTCTAGAGGAAAGTAGTTTTTTATTCAGGCATGTCCAAGGGTCAGCTCCCAGTGTTCTCTCCTGTCTATCTGATGAATCTGGGCATCTTGGGGCAATGTAGCAATTGCCTCATGTACACAGACAACCCTCTCCTCCTACCACCCAATATCAAGCCAAACTGGAAGTAAAGCTCTCTCCAACCAAGATTGAACTTGACAGTCAAGAGGAGAAGGTAAACACTTGCACCACACTACACTCATCACATAGTCCCACTAAACCTACACCACCAAAATCCACACATAGAAAAACAAAAGCATTTGCAGAGGCTCTCAACAATCATATGCTCAAGCAAGAGAGACCTCCAAAGCAGAAACGTAAGCAACCTCCATCCCCCAACACAACCCAAATGACACACAGCCCACAGACTCAGTGTGCCAATAAACCACAGCCCATAAGGCAAAACAATATACTCAACACACTAGTCATAGGTGACTCTAAAGTCATGCACACTGATGTCCCACTCACCAGGCTAAACAAGGAGACTGTTACTGTCAAGCTGCCTGTCGGGTGCCAGGATCTGCCACATAACCCAAGCACTCAGGTCACTCCACAAGTACAAATATAACTCTGTCATTGTTCATCTTAGTGTGAACGATGTGAGACATACCTCCCTGGACTACATGAAAAGACATGGAAGAGCTCTCCGATCTTGTAGCTCAGGCAGGTATGACCCTATCCCTGAGTAGTATCCTGCCATCGCCCAGAATGATACCGCAGTACAAAGACAAAATGACTGACTTCAACAATTGGCTAAGCTTCTGGTGTCATTCTAAGTGTCTATATTATATTCTCGAAAGCCGACCATGTTGACTCTGACATTGTCGACACGAGACTATCGAACGCTCAGAATCGCGAGCATGTAAACGCAAATCTCCGTAAGGGGAGATTTCCGTTTATTGCAATGTAGTGCAGTCTTGGAGTTGGTATATTTAAGTAGCAGGGGCTGTGGGGGGTGCAGGGTGGCTTGCCCCCCCCCCCTGCTTAAACCCGTTGGGGTACTTTTTTCTTCTTTGGGGTTTTTATAAGGTTGATGTTTGAAGACATCGACCATATGGTGTCGACCATATGTTGTTCAATGTTTTCAAACATCAATCTTATAATATAAACCCCATTCTAAGGGGATTCAGTATCTGTCTGCCTGGGACGACATGGTCGACAGACCATGATGCATTGCCAGAGATGGCCTGCACCTGTCACCCCTGGGATTCTGGATACGGGCAAAGGCTCTTGACACTACTATAGTGCCTTTTTTAGGCAAGGTACGAATGACAAATTCACCATCATAACAGGAACAGGCAAGCAAAAACTGAGGGTAATGCTACTCAATGCTAGAAGTCTAAATCTCAAAATGCACTCACTCGAGACACTCCTTAAAATGGAGAACATTGATATCTGTGTAGTGACTGAGACCTGGTTCAAGGCTCCAGAGAGCAACCCTGCATTACCAGGCTATAACTCATACCACACTTTTTGGCCATCTAACCTGGACCGGAGCACCAAAGGTGGAGGTGTGTCCATATTCATTAAGGATATATACACCTCCAGGCTAGCTGCTCAGCATAATGCATCCAAGGTTTTCCAAGTGCAAATAACTCTGGGCAAAACTGCAATCCAAATTGTAGCTTGCTAAAGATCCCCCACCGTGTCCCATCATTCCCACTCCTCTTTTCTTGATATACTGGAAAATATTAGGGTTCAACCAAACACCCTAATACTGGGTGATTTCAACTACCCCACCATTTACTGGGAAAACTACTCATGTACCAACTCCTTCGCTCAGCGCTTTCTGGAATTCATAAATTCCAATGCCCTGGATCAATTTATCCACACCCCCACCAGTGGCAACAATATCCTAGACCTAGTCATTACCAATATGAGTGACCGGTGTTCCACACCTGAAGTCAACTCCTCGTTGGCCAGATCTGACCATAAGCTAATCACCCTAGATATCCGCATCCCGCCCCCACCCCACATTAAGGAAACCACGGTAAAAAATTTCTCATTGACCAACTTCATACTTCTTAAGGCAGAAGTGGTGAACTTTATGACACCCATGCAGATGGACAATGCAGTTACGACTGCTAAATCCTACACAAATGCACTCTATAAGCACTTAGACAAGTGCATGGATCATGCCATTCCAAACAGAACCAAGACACTATCCTCCAAAAAAAAGGAAGCCAATCTGGTGGTCCCCTGCCATAAACAAACTCTACAACAGAAGGAAGAAACTGTTGCAAAACTGAGTAAAATCCCATGACAGGAGGAGCTCCCTGGTCAGCCTCAGTAAGAAGCTAAGATCCCTTATATGATCCTCCAAAGCTAGGTATGAAAACAAGATCACAACTGACTCTAAGGACAACCACAAAGCATTCTATAAAATCTCAATAACAACATCCAGATCTGCTCTGAGTTACAGCACAACGGCATGAAAATTACAGACCCAACTGATATTGCCAGCATCCTGGCAGATAGGTTCAGTGCTAATTTTACCCACCTCAGTGCTAACTTTACCTCCCCCACCCCCTAAATGGCCCATATCTATACAGGAAGAATGCAGACTCCCTCTAATCACATCTATGCAGGTAAAAGCTGCACTCTCTAAAACCAAAAACACAGCATCCATGGGACCGGACAACATCCCAGGCTGCGTTTTACAGGAACTCCAGAACGAACTGGCTCCTCACCTAAGCACCATGTTCAATTGTAGTCTCACGTCAGGCTTTGTGCCCACTGAATGGCACACAAGAGTTATCCCACTCCACAAAGGGGGAGCCACCACTGATCCTGGGAACGATCGCCCTATTAGCCTGATGAGCCTGGTGTGCAAGGCCATGGAATGTATCATCATGGAACTCAAACAAAGACATTGGTAACCTCCAAACTCTGGACCCCACCCAGTTAGGATTTGTGAAAGGCAGATCATGCCTTCTGAACCTGATCGACTTCTTTGAGGCAGTCACCAAAGCCGTAGACAAGGGTAAGGTGGTTCACACAGCCTATCTTGACCTTGCCAAGGCTTTCAACACCATCCCCCATTCTGAAATTATAGCTGAACTAGGTATAAATCCCTATGTCACAAGATGGGTTGCCAACTGGCTGACTGACAGAACCCACACTGTAAAGGTTGCAGACTCCAAATCTGACTTCAAACCAGTGACACGTGGAGTACCACAGGGTTCAGTCCTGGGACCTCTCCTGTTTTGTATCTACTTCTCTGAAGTACAGGCTAACACAGAAAGCATCTGGCTAATGAAGTTCACAGATGACTGCAAACTAGGAGCCATAGTCGAGTCCCCAAATGATGTGGACATCCTACTGAAGGGCCTCACTGAGACAGATGGCTGGTGTCAGAGGCATGGCCTCAAGCTTAATGCCAAAAAGTGCACTGTCATCCCCTTTGGTAAAAACTCTGTACCCATGAACTACCACATAAACGTCTGGATACTTAATGCCGAGAAACCTTGGGACCCAGGTGGACAGTAGTCTCTCCTTTGATAATCACATCACCACAGTAGTCAGGAAATCCTTCTATGTGGCACACCTCATCACAAAAGGGTTCTCATCCAGGAAAAGAGAGGTCATTGTTCCCCTCTACTCGGCACTCATTAGACCCATCATAGAGTACAACGCCCCTTTTGGAATATACCTTACAAGGCATCTGCAGCAGCTGGAATGGCCACAAAAGTACCTCACAAACAGGATTACTGGCCTCAAACAGATGCCCTACACTGACCATCTCAAAAAACTCCAGCTTTACTCTGCAGCATATCACCTACTCCGAGGAGATGTCTGCCTATCATATAAAGCTATGCTAAACCCAGAGCTGTTGCACATGCTACACAAAGAAATCCCAATCCCTCCGAGCTACACGCTCTAGGGACCTAAACCTTGTCACCACAACAAACAGGACATGCTGGAGGGATAGATTCCTGTCCCAGAGACTTCCTATACTCTGGAACAAGGGAACAAGCTACCCATCTATGTTAAGCATAGTTCCTCATTAGCATTCTTCAAGAAAAATCTTGGAGTGGATGGGAAATAGGAAATACACCCAGGGGATCACTTCTTTGGCTCTGCTCGACAGAGGCACAGGAAATTAACTTTCTTGGGTGGCGTAAGCCAGGGAACCTTATTGGCTAGGTTTACTTAGGCCCTTGGCCTGATAGCCTAGTACCTACCTATAGCCTAGTACCTACCTATGAACCTATAAAAGGAAGAGGTGTATCTATCTACATAAAGGATAAGTTCAGTTCAAGGTAGGTCACACATTATGACATGCTTGAGCTATTCCATGTCTAACTACCCAAGGAAAACATCAATTATCATATTCTTTCTAGCTACAGGTCCCCCACTATGAACCAGGAAACCCCTACTTCATAACTAAAGTTAATAGAATCAGTCACCATCTAGCCCAATACCAAACTCACATATGAATTTTAACTATCCCTCCATTAATCGAGAGGCATTTATGACCACTAAAATGCAGACCCAAAGATGTCTTGACTTTGCAAATTCAAATGCCCATGAGTAGCTAATCTGCATTCCCACTGGAGTAACAAATATCCTAGATCTGCTACTCACAAATATGGGAGAGTGCTGCCCCCCAGTGTGATGTCCTCAATAGTAAGATAAGACCACAAAGTGGTCTCCCTTAAAATAAAGGTAAAACTAGTCCACTCACCTAGCCTTAACTTATCTAAGGTAAGTTACCCCCTATTAAGGGATGGCATATCTAGTTTTCAGGTTCCCCCAAATCCAGAAAACACAGAAATGTATGCAGAGGCATAAATAAAAGCCCTGTATGACAATATAAACAACTGCATAATAACAGCAGCACCAGACCAAATTAAACCCAGGTCAAACTACAAAAACAAGCCACCCTGGTGGACCCCTGGTATTAAAAGGTTGTACAACAAAATAAAGAACATCCTGTTGAGAAGTAAGATGGAATATGCACAACACAGTAAAATTCCCTCATTAGTCTAAACAAGTGAATCAGGGAGCTAGCCAAGTCTCCGAAAGCAGACTGAGGTAAAAATAGCATCCAAAGCTAAGGATAACCATGAGGCATTTTTCAGTTATGTCTGCAATCTTAAGGGCAACACCCAAAAATGCGCAAAATTAGTTTTAGATAGCATCAGCTATACTCCGCCAGAAGATATAGAAAATCTGATGTCAAACAAATGTCACCTCCCTATCACCCTGAGTTCCTCCCAAAAAATACCCTCCACCACTCCATTGCCAATTATCACCAAAGAACAGGTTGCACTGTGCTCTCAAGCTAAAAACAGCTTCAGTGGGGCCTGACAATATACCAGATTGCCTCTTAAACACTTTAAATCAAGACTTATCAGGCCCATTAGGATCTCTGTTTAAACACAGCTTCTGGACTGGCTGTGTCCCGAATGATTGGAGGACAGCAACAGTCATCCCACTGTATAAAGGGGGACCACCTTCTGACCGGAGAAATTACAGACCCATGGAAAGAATAATCATGGACCTGATAAACAATAACACAGGAAACCTCCAAACACTGGACCCAACTCAATTTAGCTTTGTCAAGGGCAGGTCAAGCCAACTGAATCTGGTAGACTTCTTTGAGAAAGTCACTAAGACCACGGTAAAACAGTAAATACTGCCTATCTTGACCTGGCCAAGGCATTTGACACAATTCACCACTCGGGTATTATAAATAGACTCACAAAATTGGACACAAATCCCTACATGTCCAGATGGATAGCCAACTGGACATGACAGACATGGTTAAAGTGGGTGAATCGAGATCCAGCAAGAAACCAGTTACTAGTGGTATGCCATAGGGGCTGAGTGCTGGGACCACACCTGTTTGGAATATACTTCTCTGAAGTCAAGACTAATGTAGAAGACTTCTGAATGACAAAGCCTGCCAATGACTGCAAGCTGGGAGAAATCACTGAATCCCCCAACAATGTAAACATCCTTCGAGGGTCTAGATCAGACAATTGATTGGTGCCAGAACAAAGGTCTAAAACTAAATGCAAAAAAAAAGCATGATCATAACCTTTGGGAAATCAAATACCTCTGCAAATTACGACATAAATAACACGCCTCTAAAAGCAGACTCAGACGTGAGAGGGCTAGATACACCGATATTAGCTTGAACTTTAACCACTATGTCCACAGTGATGAGGAAGTCCTTTAATGTGGCACAACTTATAAGTAAACTTATGGCATCCAGATCCAAGGAAATTATAGTCCTGCTGTACTCAGCCTTCGTTAGACCAATAATAGAGTACAATGCGCCATTTGGCATATATTTGACTAGACACTTACAGCAGTTGGAGCAACTCAGAAGTTCCTCACAAAAACAAAAAAAAAGCAAAAAAAAAAAACCACAGGTTGTAAACAACAAGAACTACGCAGATAAACTGAAAGCCCTATTCCTTTATTCTGCCTCCTACCAACTACTAAGGGGTGACCTATGTCCGACCTACAAGACACTTGAGAATCCAGTCCTGATGGAACTGCTAAGTTAATGAACATGAGCGTCACCCAATCTAAATTTAGCAATGCAAACAAAAGATGCTGGAAAGACAGATATGAGTCTCAAAGATTGGCCCTTCTTTGGAGCAGGATTCCTATTCATGTTAAGCAGAGCCATTCCCTGGTCTTCTTCAAATGCAATTTGGATCAATGGATGGGAAATCATGAATTCACATCTGGAAAAGTGTCTGTGTCCATTATAGACAGCGGCAATCTCAATGCACATGCACAAATCCATGCCATCTTGCCTCCTGGGGACATATATTGGATAAAGTCAGGTTATTTTGGTTAGGCTTGTAAAGGCCTTTATGCTATTAGCCTAGTAATCTCCTATGAACTTATGAACCCATAAGGAATGAAGTCACTAAATATTAACACTAGTTTGAGTTTCAGACTTCATACTCTTCAGAAAATGAATGCTAACACAAACACTGATATTCTAGCAACTTTATACGTTTATAAGAGCAGTATTTAAAATCCGTCCCTATTTCTGGTTCTTTGTCCCTCACTATTTTAGGCTTTGTTCAGATTTATTGTCCTAAGAGGTTGACAATACACTCAGAAAGGCTTTTCACCAGGAGAATTCTGAGCATGAATACCCTGTGCTACACTGATTTCCTAAAGGCTCCATTTCTGTATTCAGTCTCCTATAGGCTACTGAGCCTGTTGTGACAAACAAAACTAGCTGGAGACACAGATGTGTGCCCAAGGGATCTTCATGCCATGAAATAGGCTCACCATCCATGTAACCCTAGATCTTAAGGAGACGACTTTGGGGGGCCCGCTCTGTCATCTGAATTGGTATCTGATTTAACAACCTCTGATGGGAAGTCTATGCGACTCCTCTTACATTTTCGTATTCCCATTATTTTAACAGGGTTATGTTCTAACTCCTCAGAGGATTCTGCCTGTTGTGAGGGTGTGGCTTTGAGATCCATACCTCAACTTTGACCCTACGATGCCTGATTGGGATAAGCTGAGATGGAATTGAAGTCATGGGCTGGAACCAATCCGAATCATGGCTGTCTGCTCGCAATGGAGAGGCAGTCACCCCTCTTCACAACCTGGAAAGTCATTCCAACCTCAGTCAGATTTGAGGAAGTCATCTGAGTAAGTGAGTCCATTAACTGAAGGAGAAACAATTGGAAGAGAAAGTGGCACCCACGAGAAGAAGAAGGTGGATGGCTTTGAGAAGGGGATCAGAAATGAAGACTGAAATGCTGAAGTCTCTGACACCACCAAAGAAGCCATAAGAGACAACTCCAAAGATGATGCGAAAGCCTCATCATCAAACAGTCTGTCATGAAAAGGCTTTGGCCCTGATGTTGTCTGAGTTGCGTGTGGCAGATCCAAAGTCTCCTACTTCAAATCCAGAGTCAAGGTCAACACAGAGAAAATATGCCTTGTTTTGAGAATCTGTTCAGAAGATACTGGAGCAAAAATACGCACTGGGTAAGGTGCAAACAGTGATGACATAGGACTTGTACCAACTATCCTTCAGAGCCAAAGGAGACAGTATGACTCCCATCTCAATCTGTGTCCTCAAGAAACTCTTCATCAAGCAATCCAGGTTGGCCTCTGATGTAATTATGTAGGACCAGAAGGGTTTCAATGATGATGTGGATGGAGGCCAAGAAGGCCTCCGTTGCAGTTCCTGCCTCCTAGGTCTTCTGGGTGAAGTGTCCTGGACCAGTATTGGCTCCTGCAGCTCTGGAGCTGGAGGAGAATAGACTAGGGTCTGAGCCATGGGGACATCCGATCTCAACATTTTCAGAGCTGAAGAAGGTCCTGAGTAATCAGTCCGTCTTTTCCTTGACTCCAAGTCCTTAGACTGGTTTCTCAGGAGACTTTGTAAATTTGGAAGACTCAACAGAAAAGTGCAAAAAATGGTTGAGGGAATTCGAAGAATCAAAGCTTCAGACATGTTACAAACACTGTACCCACCAAATTAAAGAAAAAAATCCACAAATCACTTAACTTGCCAAAACATTTAAGCATCAATTTGAAGAAAATCGTGCTTTCATCCTTAAATATGAATGTTGCTGGATTTCATCACAACTAAACATTACACAAATTGTGTGTTCCTTCTTTAAAATGGTGCTTAATGATTTTGGCAAGGAAAGTGATATGTGGATTTTTATTTAGGTTGGTGGCTACAATGTTGGGGCTTGAGGCTGGAGCAGAAATGCAGCAGAGCCAGATCCAACAAGTGACTCGAAGATGGACTGAATTAATAGGACCAGAGCAGAACTGGCAATATGGATGAACTTAATATGCCAAACAATCAGATAGTAACCTTCAAAGGAGATGACACTTTTAATAAGAACAAAAGGATATGAAAAATTGCACTTTATATCTATAGTCTCATTTAGTTAACAGGAAAAAGTTGCATCTTATTGTTGTTTTTAAAAGGAAGATGATGCTGAAAAAACTAAAAATTACTTGTTGTCTCTCGTCTGGTCAGGATAAAACAGATGAACAGTTGCGGATTCAATTCAAGCAGCTTTACTATATACAAACACATCCATAACTTAAATTTAAACTTGTAAACAGACTACTGCACTCATACATGTTAACACTCTGATCGCTCTCTCAAAATGGTACTGCTGCCTACACGTGCCATCCACTTTGAAATGCTTCTTAACATTACAATACATGCTCTGTTCTACATCCTCCCTCTTTGAGAAACAAGTCATGCACTGAAAATGACAACATTCATTGAAATGCAACTGTACAGAAATGATCCTTTGTCATGCAATTATACAGAACTAATTTCTTTGACATGCAATCACACAGAACTAAATACAAATAAAAAACAAATCATGTCCAGGTTGCTGTGTATTTTACACTAGGTCTAGAAATATGACCTAATTGTGTGACATAAAAATTAGAACTGGGTTTAGCAAAAGGGACAGTCTTTAATGAATGTTCACCTTCTGGGACATCTGGGACATCATCAGGAATGGGAATAGGTACAGAGACATGTCCTTCAACAGGAATGTTGCTGAATTTCTCTGAGATCTACAGTCTGTAGCATAGATACAGTGCTGCAATATCAATTCAGACACCAGAAGAAGATGCCTGTGATTTCTTCTGTAGTCTAAACCCTCAGATTCCACAAAGTAGGATCTAGGCTCGACACATATGCACCTCTCACTTGACCAATTCAATCAAAACCTTTGGCCATTTGTATCCTCTCTCTCCTTTCAATGGACAAAGAAATCTGCTCATTTTATCATAGCTGAACTTCTGGAATTAATGCTTTTTGAACAGTTGGACTTTGATTGCTCTGGTGTTTTTAGCATTAGGTACCAACAAACTGGAACCGATAGGCAATGCTGTTCTGGTTTGCCTACACAGAAGTCTCTGAGCAGGCGAGCCAAGTAACTTGTCACGGGGTATGTTTCTGAGATTAAGCAAATTTAAGAAAATAAATTTATGCTTCGACATCTCTAGTAATTGGCTTGCACTTTGTACTGCACGCTCAGCCAGGCCATTTGACTTGGGGTATTCCAGACTGCTAATAATATGGATAAAGGCCCACTCTTTTGCAAATTTCTGAAATAACTGACTGGTAAACTGGGTACCCTTGCCAGAAATAACTTTGTGTGGACTACCATCGACTAAGAAGTGATGTTTCAACTTAGTAATAACAGTATTGGATGTTAGGTTAGGTAGCAGATCAATCTCAAACCAGTTTGAATAAAGAGTCTACCAACACTAAGTAATGTTGACTATTCCACTCAAATATGTCAATTGCTACTGTTGACCGAGGCAGTTCAGGAATCTGGCTTACCTGAAGAGTTACTTTTTGCAAATGCAGTTTAGTACTATTTATTGCACACTGAACAAGATGAAAGTACTTTATCAATCGACGGAGAAGGCCAAAATACTAATCCTCTCGCCCTTCTTTTGGTAGCTTCGGAACTTGGGTGGCCACGATGCAAAATCTGGATGTACTCATGTTGTAAGGAAGTAGGAACAATAACCTTAGGACCTTTGAAAATAACCATCTTCCATCAACATCTCATCTCTGTAAGGAAAATAAGGTTGCACTTCTCTTGGTACACAAAAGATTGCTCTGACGGCCATCCAGCATTGATGAAGTGGTTGAGCTTTTGCAAAACTGGATCAGTCTTTGTATGAACTCTCATCTCATCAAGTCTTGTGGTAGAAAAATTACACATTTCCATGGCATCGAAGTCAAAATTTTCTGCATCAAGCTTTTCTGTGGTATTCCTGCGTGATCTGGATAAGATATCAGCCAGATAAAGAAGTTTGCCTTTTGTTTAGACCATTTTGAATTTGTACTTCTGTACTCTGAGCATCATTCTTTGTAGTCTTGCTGGAGCTGTATGCATAAGCTTCTTTAAAATAGTGATTAGGGGTTGATCAGTCTTTATCTGGACAGCTCGGCCATAAATATAATCATGGAACTCCGAATATGTGAACACAATTGCTATAAGTTCCACCTCGATTTGAGTATACTGCATCTCAGTTTGGGTAAGGGATCTAGATGCATAGGCTACTGGTCTGCCCTCTTGAAGAATAACTGCACCAAGACAGAACTATGAAGCATCACAGGAAAGAATTACTGGTTTGTGGAGATCATAGTATCTCAACGTAGGTGGACTGGCAATTTTCTGTTTAAGGTCATCAAATGCTCTCTGGTGTTGTTCTAACCATGACCAAGCATCATTTTTGCGTGTCAGCTCTCTTAAAGGTGCTGATAATTCACTGATGTCTGGTATAAACTTGCCTAAATAGTTAACCACATCAAGGAAATGCTGTAAGGCTTGGACACTGTCTGGAGCTAGCATCTCAAAAATGGCTGTTCAGAATGATATGATCGAAAGCCTGTACTGGTAAATAAATGACCTACCATAAGTAACTTCTGGTAGCTTGAATTTACATTTCAGAGGACTGAGCTTTAAATTCACTTCATGCATTCTGTCCAGAACTTTCCTGAGATTTCTGTCATGCTCTGCTTCACCATTGCCTCCAACTAGTTACAGTCCACTATTATAGCACATGGATAACCTGAAAACATTTGCTCCATTGCACGCTGAAAGACTTCACTGGCAGAATTTATTCCAAAAGGCATTCTGAGAAATCTGAATCTACCAAATGGAATACTGAATGTAGTCAGTTGTTAAGATAATGCAATCAAGCATTACTTACCAAAATTAACTCTTTGCATCTAAGACAGAAAAAACAGTGGCATCTGGGGCATGAGGGTAGCAACCTCCTCGACTGTAGGCATAGGATGGCGGGGCCTCTTTAATGCTTTAAGTCTTTTGGGTCAATACATATTCTGATTTCTATGAGCAACTACCATGGAGGACACCCATTCAGTTGATTCTGCGACTGGACAAATCACACCTTGTTGCACCATTTTATCTAACTGGACCTTGACTTTGTCCGCATAGGTATTGGGACTTTTCTCTCTGGTCTGACCAATTGGACTGACCTCTGGGTCTAATTTCATGGAGTACACAACTGGAAGTTTACCTAGCTTGTCTTCGAAAATATCAGCATACTCTGAGAAATTAGCATTGGTGAAACTGGAACTAAGACATGTGCTTACATAATGGACTTATTTGGTAAAACAAAGTAGTTTCATTCTTAAACTATCTCTGAGACCTAACAATGACTGCACAGGTATTTTGACTACATAAAATTGCAAGCTGTAACTGTTCCGGGCTGAACAACATGAAAGCACTAGTAAGCCTTCGGTCAGAATCTCTTCACCTCCATAAGCAACAAGCTTCGCACAATTGGCCAAACTAAGTGGTTCACCAGCTCTTACTGCAGCAAATGTTTTTGCTGACATAACATTGCACTTTGAACCAGTGTCTACTTTGAGCTCCGTGGGTTTACCATTGATCAGGACAGTACAAAACACTTCCTTATTTTCCAACAAATCTACTGCATTAACCTTTTCACCAACCACTGATCCACCACCTACATAAAAAGTAGAGTTGCAGCTTTCTATATGATCAACTTGCTTTTTTGAGTGAACTTTCTTAATAAATTAATGATGCTTGCTTGATCTACAAAACTTTTGAAAGTGATTCCATTTTTTACACTTGTGGCACTGCTGACCAAATGCTAAGCACTTCTCTCTTTTAGATTCATGATTGGCACCACAATTACAACAGTTAACAATAAGCCTTGACTTGGGTTTTGCTGACTCACCCTTGTGCTGCACTGAGCATATGTCTGTTTTAATGTGCTAGTCTTAGAACTTGCTGGAAAGTTACAGGCTCTCCCTGGAAATCCTGCAGGGGCTGCAGCTGCCATGTACTAAGGACTGTTTCTGCCAGCCACGTGCTACATGCTGTCGACATTTGCTCTAGAAGCTGTTAAAACCTTGTTCTTATCACCTGCAAGCATATTTGTGCACCTTTCTGTAAGCTCATATAACTGACAAATCTCTATGGCTTTGCTCAACTTTAAATCACTGTCACAAAGCAAAACCTTTGTCACTGCAGAATTAACACCTCACACAAGCCTGGCCTTTATCAACTCATCTTTCAAATCACCAAATCTGCACATTTTAGCCTTGTTTCTCAAGTCAGTAACATAAGCTGCAAAAGTTTCTCCTCGCTTTTGGTCTCTTGTATAAAATAGGTGCCTCTCCAATGTAACATTTGTCTGGGGGTTACACATTTCTCCAAATTTACATATCAAGCACTCAGGGTCCTCCCTTGAGTCAGCTTGTAAAACAATATGATGGTTTTCCTCTTCTCCTGCATATACTGCTGGTGCATACACAATCCCTGGTTTGGCACCCATGCCTTTAATGGACACAGGTAACCTGTAAATGGTTACTCTCCCAGGCCTATGCTTATACTTATCAAGGGTATCAGAACTTGTTAAAGATTTGGGATGCATGGCTTGGCTTAAAAAGGCCCTTGTGGACTTTAGCCTAGTAAACACCTATAAACGCTCTCTTTCAATGGCTTCTGACCTCACTAAGTTAAGCAAAATAAACTAAGTTAAGCAAAATAAATGCCCTTGTGAGTGCATCTTTATCAGAAAAGTCTGCTTGTGTGAAAATATCATATTCTTGCTCAAATACTCCCCAATTCTCTGCAATATTATGATCAAACACAAGGGGACTGGGTCTGTAAAATACCTCTGCCATTCCAACACACAGTAATAAAGACCCTTGGAATTATGTACAAACACACACACACATACATACATACACACACACACACACACATATATATATATATATATATATATATATATATATGCCAAAACTTGTAACTATGCTCAACAGCACAAGAGACTCTTTAAAATAACTTCATAAAATGTTTCCATAGCACAAAAACACTTTGAATCACTGTATTTTGTGAAACCACTCCTTATCAGCGTAAGAAACACTTTGAAATGACTGCACTTTGCGAATGAACTGTACACAGCACAAGAACCTTTTCAAAATGACTGTATTCTGACTGTACTTTGCACACAGTAAACTCTTTGAAATAACTGTACTGTAATAAAGCATACACTGCAAACCCTTTGCACACTCTGAGATACTTAAAACAAATCTAGTTATACTTTGAATAGCATTAGTCAATGCGAAATAGCTCATGTCAAAACATGGTCATTTACTAAAAAAACATGCAATCACCTTGCTTTTCTTTGCTTATTTTGCCCTTTTATTGTACTTGTTATGCCATTTGACCTCTTTCGTGCTCTTTATACTTTTCTTGTGCTCATTTTACTTTAAAACATGCTCTTTATGCAAATAAATAACTCTGAATACCCTCATAAGTATTTCTGATAATTCTATAAAATATCATGGTTTTGAACATTTCATTTAATCAATAATGTGTTTTGTGCCACTTGTTTGATTAATAATGTGTTTTTTGCTTTTTGTTTGATTAATAATGCATTTTGTGCTTTGGAAATGCTTTGTACAGTTTTCTTTACAAAATAAATCATTTATGCAAGTTTTGGTTACCTGTAGTTCGTTTCTGGCCTTTTTTAAATCATTTGAGCACTGTATCACCCAACCTGCTCAATATTCATTCACCGTTAACTCTGCACCTCATGGCTTGAAGACAGTGCACTCTTTATCCCGGTTCTGACACCATGTCGCTCATCCGTTCAGGATAAAACAGATGAATAATTGTGGGTTTGGTTCAAGCAGCTTTATTATATACAAGCACATCAGGATTGAGGCTTAGTAACAAATTTAATAAAATTATAAACAGACTGACTACTGCACTCATACATGTTAACACTCTGGCTGTTCTCTCAAAATGGCACTGCTGCCTGCACATGTTCTCTATTTATATGCATGTGCCCTTACTCTGAAATGCTTCTTAAAGTTACAACACACTTCTTAAAGTTAATACCCTTGTGTTATTATCAGGGCATATCAAAAACAGACAGCTGAATTATGTCTAGACTACTTTTCCAGGTATGCTGCTTTGGAAAAGGCCGTCACCATTTGGGACATGTTTAGATAGCTTGCTGTGGATGCTAAAAAGGTGACAAAATGTTTCCTACAACACCAGCTGTCATCTTGGTGATCCATCATCAATTCTGAAAACATAAGATTTTGCCTCAATACACCATATAAGCAGCATATGTGAAACAAGTGATATAAATGAATGCCTTCTGAATAAGCACATCTGACAAAAGGTGGCAACCTTATGAAACCAGATATCAATGTGATTACCAAGAAGATCAAAGTGTATGATGCCATTCCCTATGAAATGGTACAACAATCCTTTTAAACTGTTGTGTAATTAAGCATCACTCATTAAATCCTTAAAGACAATGACATTTGGTAATTCTGTGAAGATAGACTGCACGTGTAGAGTACAGAGCTATTGCTCTCCTTTGCTAGAAAGAAAGAAGAAGAAAACAGGCAACTGAATAGACTGATTAAGGACTAAGGAAGGATCTGGTCTAACAGAAATGCTATCTTTATGGAAAGGCCAATTCCAACTTTTTGCAAGATAAGGCATGCAAATCAGAAATCTTCTATGCAGAAGTAACTGCAATTAAGAATAAGGTTTTCCATGACAGGTACTTCAAGGAAGAAGTGGAAGCAGGCTCCAAAGGGGACTGTGTTAGAACGGGTCCCCTACAGGTGCTTGAAATTCCAAAAAGCCGAAGCCCATATGGCTGAGACCATATGTTCGACTTTTGAAATTTTGAACGCTCTGAATGGACAACTCCTTATTATGCGGAATGGGAGAATTTCCATTTACCACACTGTAGTGCGATCTCAGAGTTGGTATATTAAAGTTAAGTGTGTGTGGGGGGTGTACCCCCCCTGCTAGCAGCTTTAAAATAATGTAGTGTCTTGTTTTTATTTTTGTTTTGCATGTTTGAAATTTCAGGAGTCGAACATATGATCTTGGCCATATTTGTTTTGGCTTTCTAAAATTTTGATCATGTATAGTAGACCCATCAGAAAGTACAGTTGTGTACACTTACCATAAATATAGATGCTCAAGTATATTCACTGTTGCAGTCCTGACTTGCGGGATCCCCTGCCATAGAAGCTCTTGGCTGGCCCAACTACCAGAGAAAAAGTCTTCCCTCCTTCTATGACTGGAGGATGCACTTGAATGACATCAGTATGCTGGGGTAGAAGTGGAGTCCACCTACATCACTCTCAGTTTTTTTCTTGCCCCTTGTAATTCAGAGCCACCCCCAACAGGAGCAGAGGTTCAAGGCTGGATGCACATGGAGCAGCAGGTCAAGACCAGATGGATAGGGAAAAGATCCCTAGGCAGGTAGTAGTGTAAAGTAGGGATCCCTGGTACATAAGAAAAGTAACAGCCACCCTGTAGGCTATGTAGGAGGAGGGAGAGAAAGTTGATTGCAACAGTGAATACACTTGAACATTTATGTTTATGGTAAGTGTACACAACTGTAATATGTTCTTCATGTTTCACTGTTGCAGTCCTGACTTGTGGGAAGATTTCCAAAGCTTAAATGAGGGGAGGTAGTGAAGAAGGATGAGAAAGGGAGGTTTGACGGGAAATAGAGGCAAAAACTGAACTGGAGTAATGTCTGGTGTAAAAGGGTACAGAAGATCAGATGGCAGGCAGCTCTCCCTCTTGGTAGGTACTCCCTTCACGAAGGTAGTAGAGGACTAAGCTGCCCTAATGGAATAGGCCCTTACAGACACAGGAGAGATCCTTCCCTGATGATTTAGAAAAAGTGCATGGGAAAGAGACAGAGAGAGAGATTCCTTTGGGAATGGCTTGCAAGATACAGGATCTCCTCCATTGAGGGCAGCACTGGTAATATTGCATTGGCCAGAAAATTCTTAAGAGTTTTATACTGGCCATGTAGTAGGGTAGCCACCTATGGGTCTGGAGAGAAGAGAGGTAGGTGCCTGACTAGAAAAAGGGAGACATCAGTCACCAGCTTGGGTTTGCTTTAGGATTAGGCCAGGCAGCCTAGAGAGTCAAAAACTGCCTAACTGGAGAGATGGGTAATAAGCAGGCAGCGTTCCATTTCAGATGATTAAATCATTTCTAGGACAAGATTAAGCCAGCAAGATGATGTATGAGGTCACCTGGGGCGCCAGGAGTGCCCCTACCAGAGGGTGTCGAAAGTAGGTATGCAAGTAGGCTAAAAGAGCTGAAACCTGAACCTTGCAGGATGAATGAGAAAGGCTTAGAGAAAGAAGATTTAAGGGTAGGACTGGAAAACAGGGTAGGACTGGAAAACAGGGATCTTAGCCCTGCTGGAGTCCTGACAGAACTGTGCACCCCCAGTACGAAATCCTTGTTACTATGTTGCCAAGGCTTTTTTGTAGCTAGGCCACCTGTCTTGTCCTAAGATGTCCTATACAAGCCAATACATGGAAGTGGGGAGTGGGGGTTCAGGATCATTCTTGGACCCCCCCGAGTTCTGTCTCCAAAGTCAGTGCACTAGTTGCCCCCCCCCCCCGAGACAGTAACCTTCCAGCTAATAGCTAGAGTAAGAGGGTATGTGCCAAGCTTACAGAGGGAGGGTTAGCTAGAAGGCTAAGGAGAAGAAGGTATGCTCCAAGCTTATAGGGGGAGGGTTAGCAGAAAGGCTAAGGAGAAGAAAGTACCAGAGCAGAACTGATCAAACTGGTGCTATAAGGAAGTCCAGCTGTTCAGTGATTTCTGGGTATTCTTGGGAAAAAAGGGCATTGTAATGAAAGGCTAACTGAAAAGGATTGTCCGTGAGAATAAGGTGCCTGTAGCTCCAGTGTGTGTTTTCTGGTGGTGAAGCATTCCATCTGTGGGGTCCCCTATCCCTTGGCTATGATGAGATGAATCTCCCAATGCAGCAGCCATTTGAGGTTATCTACAGACTTCTGATTTGTCTGTCAGTAGAATACCCCCTGGATGAGCTGAGCCCACCAGGCCATCTCAAAGTATTAGCTGGGGAGGACTGTAAATCTATCCCCATAGCTAGACGGTGATGGTAGGGATGGGTTTTTCCCCTAGATTCTTGTGCCATATGTGAGTGTGTCATCTTCTCTGACCACAAACAGCACCCTTGGGTTTGATTTCTGTCCTGGGTGCTAGAGAAGCCGTTTGACCTGATGAAAGCTCATACTATCCAAGTGCTTATTCACTTCCTTTATGTCAGTAACAGTAGTAAGAAAGTAATTGTAGTGGTCTTTGCAGGATTAGTATTTGAGATTGCTAGCAGAGTGGAAGGCTTGAGATTAGGGGGAAGTCGTAGGTATACCACGGACAAGTGCCTTTTAAGCCAGATGTAAGGCTTTTCTGACTGAAGGAAGTTGTGGATGTTGGCCCCCTACCTTGTGGTGGTGCCACAGAGGTGTCCTCATGTACATCCCAAATTGGGGAGCAGGGGGATGGAAGGTTAAAGAGGCAAAGCTGGTCAGAGTGAGGAGAAATTCCTGTATGTAGGAAGATTTAATTTGTAAAAGATGAGGTTATGTCTCCCCGAGTCCGTTACACAAAGCGTACTCTACTTTGGCTTTAGTGTACAAACTGCTTCCTTCTGGATTCACTTATTTTCCTCTTATCCAGGAAATGTGATCTTCTCATGAATAGCTTGTATCCATCAACTTCTGCCTCCCAAGCTGCAAGGATTTATGTCACATGCCTGGCTTGTCTGTAATGTATTGAACACTATTGGTCAGGGGGGCACCTTGCCTGGAGGCAAGAGGGTTAGAGTCCGAAGGGGTCCCACCCTAGAACCAAATTTTTTTTGAGTGAGCTTTAGATTCTGGGTTCAAAGCTGATTAGTAGGCCAGCCCTCCTAACAGGGCAATCTAAGCCTCCCCAATTTCCCAAGGTGAGAAACGGACTCTGTACCTTGTGTCTGTGAATCAAAATCTTAACTACTGTGAATCAACTGAGGTCTAAACCCTGCATCTTGCTAGTGGCTAAGTGCTATGTTACTGCCCAGGGTGGAGCGGGGGTGGGGGGGTGGGGCAATGAACTAGTCAAAAAGGGCAAGAGGAGAAATTGTCAAAATTTGGAGCTTGCTAATGGCCCAGTAATCCTCAGCTAGATCCCCTACTGGAAACTAGCAAGAAGTGCACTTTGAGAATTGTGTTCCCTAAGAAAACCTTAGGGAAGGACACAAGTTAAGATAACAGAGCTGAAGGTTTAAAACCACTGCAAAGGACAGAGAGAAGTATTATGACTGAAAAGAGAAAGTGACAGATTGTTTGAAAAGTAACATTTTCTCCCTTCTGGGGGTGGGGGTAGAAAAGGGCAGGGTCCATGCCATGAAATGATCACTACTGCTCCCTCCCAGGAAGCAGAGTAGAGGAAGTCTCTGGTGATGGGAAGATGAGTGGCCTTGCTGAGTCCCTGGCATTGAGTGTGGTCCCTTTCCCTGTGGGCCTTCCCTTGGCCTGTAGTGGGTAGGGAAGGAAAGGGGCAGAGCTTGGTGGGGTAGTTTCTGCTGAAATATGGGAGCTGCACCTGCACAAGGGACTTGGTTGTTTGCCTTGACTTAGCCCTGTCCTCCACCTCTTTGAGAATAGCTACGGCTTTAGGCCAAAGAGTGACTCCTGATTTAGGAAAGCATCCAAAAGTTTGGACTTTACATGATCTGGGAAGTCTTGCTCTCTTAAGCATGTGTGTCTACTAATAACAGACTCAGTGGCTATAGCCCTGCTGGCAGCCTGTAAAGCATCAAACCACATTGCAAGGAATGGTTGATCACTTGTGAAGTGTAACTGCAAATGTCCTTTAATTCTTGAAATAAGGAGTTATTTTAAATGGTCAAAAGTTTTTGCTTCATCTGTTCCAGCAACAACTTTTGATGTTTGATATCATTGGGTATGGGATTCTTGGGTGTGATGGTTCTCCAACCCTTGAGTCCAGGACAAAAAATCTGTGGATCTGCTGAAGGATTATTAAAAAGGTGCTTATATGAAGCCATAACCCTGTAGAAACTGTCAGATTTTCTGGATGAAGGGGAAAGGGACTCTGGTCTCAAAGAGGATTCTAGAAACACATCATCAACCACCTCCAAAACTGGAGGCATTGCCAGGGTATGAGTTATGGGAGGTAGAGGAATTCCCTAACTCTTTTCTTGGTTTAGGGATAATCTTGTTCTTCCCAATGCAATAGTACCTCTAGGGGGTGTAAGGTTATCCCAAAGCATAGATCCTCAGGAGGGGAGGCCGAAGGTAAGGTTTCCTTCGAGTCAGACTCCTGAAATGGGGACTAGGAAGAGTCAGCTTCAAGGGTTAAGCCCTCCTGGTCAGAGTCCAGCCTGGTCTCAAAGGAGTCAGTAAGAATCTTAGGGTTTAGTGTCTTTTCTCCCTTTCCCAGAGGTAGATTTGGGGGGAGGGGGGTCTGCCCCTACCAGGGAAAGCAAGTCCTCTGCCAATTTAACAAATTCCTTTCGAGATTGAGAGCCGGAAGGGCTGGAAAAAAGTAGAAGAGCTCTTTGGAGTATTTTTTTTTTTGTTTTGGCCTGGGGGCATCGGAAACACCGACTCCCAAATACCTCTGAGGTGTAATGGTAGTGCTGTGCTCACCGGAAGCTGAGGCCTGCTGAGCAGTCTCAGACCCAACGGATGAATGGTGATCAACAATCAGTGATGGTGTTGAGGGTTCCGATGGCATACTGGCCTCCGAAAAGGGTCTTGGTAGAGGCCTTCTCCACTATCTCAATTATGGGAGGGGGCTGTGAAGGCGCCTGACATCCACAATAACCAGTCCTGCCAGGCTATCTGATGGTGAATGGCTGTGTTTAGATGGCCTGAGCTTAGGCTATTTGTGTTTAGTCAGATCAACATCGGGATGTGGAACAGACATCGTCCCACACAGAGATTCAGGGGACTTGCTAACAAATCTAGCTAAAATGTCCGCTCTACACCCAAAAGATCTGGAGCTGAATCTAGTGCACAAACAACTGGGGACATCGTAAGAAGGGCTAAACAAGTAATGCAGAGGGTATGAAACTCCAGGTGTGGAATTTGCTTACCACAATGGAGGCAGTTAGTAACTTTCTCTGACATTAATTTAGAAAAGGAAAGAGTTTCCCAATGGGGTAATCAGCTTTAGAAGTTTTCACTCTGGTGCAGACCAACCGACACACATACTTCTTTGTCTGCTTCAAGCACCAACAGCAAGAAAGAACTGAGGTAGTGACGTAGGTGGACTGCACTTATACCCCAGTGTATTGACGTTAATCAAGTGCGTCCGCTAGTCATAGCAGGAGGGAAGACTTTTACTCTGGTAGTCGGGCCAGCCAAGGGCTTCCACGGCAGGAAATCCTACAAGTCAATATTGCAACAGTGAAACACAAAAAAAATCCTAAAGTATTAGCTTTAGACATGGTGGGGTAGGGGTCTTTAACAGGTCATCTCAAAAGAAAGGTGCCTTTAAAAAGGCCTTGCAAATCTAAAGGGAGGCTATAGAGGTACAGTCTAGACCTGGGTGAAAGTTGGAAACTGCTGCTAGCTGGATTTTAATACCGGAATAACTAGCTCAAGAATCAAAAATACATGTCAAGATTTGCAGGACAGAATGTACCGGAGCAAGACAAGATCCAAACATTTGTCAATATATGTTAGAGACAGAAAACCTTTTCCATTTGCTTTTCTACAGCCTTCTAGTAAGCTGCTTTTGAGAAGCAGTTAGGATTTGCACCACTCTTGAAGGCAAGGCAGGGTCACTGGCCATTATTAATTTTTTTTTTTTAACTAAAAAGAATCTTGAGCATGGCCAGCTTCCCCTCCACAAAGGTGGCCTAGCAACAGACCAGAGGAATTATAGCCCCTACGTCTGAGCAGCCTTATCTGTAAGGCCAAGGAACGTATCATTATGGAGCTCATAAATAAACACATAGGTGACCTCCAAACCTTGGATCTTACCCGATTCAGCTTCTTGAAGAGCAGATCCTTCCTGATAAATCTGGTGGATTTCTTGAAAATGTGACCAAGGCCATTGACAAGGGCAAATCTGTGCACATAGCATACCTCGATTTGGCAAAGGCTTTTGACACAATCCCACATTCAGGCATTACTGATAAATGTAACAGATTGAATGTAAACCTCTTCATTGTAAGATGGGTTGCCAACTGGCTCACAAACCGGGCACACACTATCAAAATGGGTGACTCCACATCAACCAGCAGACCTGTTACCAGTGGGGTACCACAGGGGTCATTGCCGGGACCCTACTGTTTGGTATACATGTCTCAGAAGTTCAGGTCAAAACTAAGGGGATGTAACTGACCAAGTTTGCAGATGACTGCAAACTAGCTGCAATCAATGAATCTCCAAATGTCAGTATACTCCAGGAGGGTCTCATGCAGGCCAACGACTGGCATATTAGTCACGGTCTCAAAGTGAATAGAAAGAAATGCATTGCCATTCCCTTCAGCACAATGTCCCCTCACACTATCAAATCAGCAACAATACCCTAAGTACCCATGAAGTGGTAAGGGACCTGGGATCACAAGTTGACTGTGACCATAAACTTTGACCACCATTTGTCTACTGTAGTAAGGAAAGCTTTCTATGTAGCACACTTGATTAGTAAAGGTATTGCCTCGAGAGTAAAAGAAGTTATAACTCCTTACACTTGGAACTTATCTGGCCCATAATTGAGTATAACCCTCCGTTTGGCATGTACAGTACTAATCACTTGCAGCAATCAGACAGACCTCAGAGGTTTCTAATAAAGAGGATCGAGGGGCTCCAGCATGTGCCTTACACAGACTGACTAAAGTCCCTGTCACTATACTCTGTATCATATAGACTTCTTAGGGGAGACTTATGCCTGGCCTACAAAGCAAACAAAAAATTCAGGACAAAGCACTTCAAGCACCCAGGAAATCCTCAGCTATTCAGATCTTTATTAGGGTTAAAACCAGAACGTAGTGCCACACTGAAAGAAAAATGAAGTAAAGCGATTTTTGTCTGATGCAATGACCAAACTTCTTCAGACAAGTAACAGCAAGCACAAAGGCAGCTCATATATATGTATACACACACCATGGGTTCATAGGTAGGTACTGGGCTATCTGCCCAAAGGTATACATTAGCCCAGCCACGTTGTGCGGTATTCACCGCCCCTTTGGTTAGTTCCCTAGGCCTTTGATCTAGCAGCTAGTACCCTTGGCCCCTATCTAGTAGAGCTGTTGGTATGATCCCTGGTGTGAACTTTCTGTTACCCATCCACTCGTCAAAGTTCCTCTTGAAGAGTGATAGTGAGGGGCTCTGTCTTATGTAGATTGGGACCTTGTTCCATAGCAAAGGAAGTCTTTGCGAAGGGAATCTATCCCTCCAGCATGTTCTATTCATTGTTGTGCTGAGGTTTATATCCCTAGAGCATGTAGTTCGAGTGGATTTGGTTTTGCTAAAATGGAGCATGTTCAACAGTTCTGGGTTGGACATGGCTCTGTATGTTTGACAGAGATCGCCTCTAAGAAGGCGGTATGCAACAGAGAAAAGCTTTAGTTTTTTCAATCGTGCTGCATAGGGCAACTGTTTGAGGCCAGTAACCATCTTAGTGAGGTACCTCTGTGGTCTCTCCAGCTGCTGGAGATGCCTAGCCAGGTACATACCAATTGGTGCATTGTACTCAATAATGGGTCTGATGAAGGAAGAGTAGAGGGGCACCATTACATCCTTAGATCTTGATGCGAACCCTTTCGTGATCAGATGGGTCACATAGAAGGATTTGCTAACCACCTTGGCAAGGATTTTCTAACCACCTTGGCAACATGGTTATCAAAGGAAAGCTGACTATCTACTTGGGTCCCTAGATCCCTTATTACTACTTCAGATTTCAGGGGGTTACCTCCTATGTGGTAGTTCACGGGTACTCTTATTTCCAAAGGGGATTACTATGCATTTTTTAGCATTTAGTTTGAGACCATGGCTTTGATATCATGCATCAGTCTCATTAAGGCCCTTCTGGAGGATATCCACGTTGGCCGGAGACTATTATAGCACCCAGTTTGCAGTCGTCCACAAACTTGGTCAGCCACAGCCCTTCAGTGTCTGCCTGTACTTCAGAGAAGTATATGCCAAATAGGAGGGGCCCCAGGACAGAGCCCTGAGGCACACCACTCGTTACTGGTCTGGATTCGGACATAGATCCCACTACTCTTACTTTGTGGGATCTGTCTGAGAGCCAGTTTGTGATCCATCTTGTGACGTAAGGGTTTATGCCCAGGTTGGTGAGTTTATCAATAGTACCCGAATGGGGAATGGTGTCAAATGCTTTAGCAAGGTCAAGGTAAGCCGTGTGTACCTCCTTTCCCTTATCTATAGCCTGAGTAACTGTCTCAAAGAAGTCCACCAGGTTCAGGAAGCATGATCTGCCCTTGACGAAGCCGAACTGTGTGGGGTCAAGTGTTTGGAGGTTCCCAATCTCTCCATTTATGAGTTCCATAATGATTCACTCCATTGCCTTACAGATCAGACTGGTCAGGCTTATTGGTCGGTAGTTCCCAGGGTCGGTTGTGGGCCCACCCTTGTGCAGCATAACCACCATTGCTGTGCGCCATTCTATGGGCACATATCATGTTGAGAGGCTGAGACTGAACAGGGTATTCAGATGCAGGGTTAATTCATTTTGGAGCTTGCATATGACACAGCCCGGGACACCATCTGGTCCCATGGAGGCAGTGTTTTTAGCTTTAGATAGAGCCTTATTAACCAATTTATCAGTAATAATTGGAGTTACACAATCCTCTGGAATAGTAATAGGCCCTGTATGTGGTGGTGGTGGGGGGGGGGGGGGGATTTGCACTGAACCTGTCAGCCAAGATGTTGGCAATGTCAGTGGGGTCAGTGTATTTTGTTCCATTTTGTACTAGCTCAGAACAGACCTGAGCATTGCCATTTAGGTTTTTGACGTAACCATAGAAGGCGTTATGGTTATCCTTGGCAACTTTCTTTTCAAAATGGTCTTTAGTTGAGTTGATGAGGGCCCTCAATTTCTTACTAAAGCTGATCAGGGAAGATTTTTCTACTTGAGATTTGGCCTTTTTTTGTACAAGTCTCCTCCTTTTATTGTATAGTTTGCTTATGGCCAGGGTCCATCAGACTGGTTTATTCTTGCTTGAGGAAGGAGTCTTGGTTTTATTAGGGATAGCACGGTCCATGCAATCCTGAAGATGTATATGAAGTGCCTTGGTGTAGGATTCTGCATCCTGGATATCATTATACTTCTGCAAGGGAATAGTGAAGCTTTCCACTTCTGATGCAAGCAGTTTGAAGTTTGCTTTGGAAAGGTTTTTTACGATGGTTTCTTTGACTGGGGGAGGTGGAGGGGTGAGGATATCTAGGGTTATCAGTTTGTGGTCTGATCTGACCAGACAGGGAGTGATAACGGGTGTGGTACAATGGGCGCCCATATTTGTGGTGAATGAATCCAATATGTTGTCCCCTCTAGTGGGAGAATATACCAGTTGTTCAAGGGCATTTAAATTTATAAATTCTATGAACCGCTGAGCATAGGAGTTAGAACTTTGGTAGTTCGCCCAGTCTATACCAAGGTAGTTGAAATCACCCAAAATTATGGTGTTGGGTAGGACCTTTATATTTTCCAATGCCACAAGGAATGCTGAGTGAGCATCTTGGGACATGGTGGGTGATCTATAAAAGGCTACGACTTGAAATGTGGTTTAGCCTGCTGATAGTTGCGCATGGATGATCTCTGGGGCATCATGCTGTGCCACTAACCTGGAGATGTGGGTAACCTTGATGAATATGGATACACCTCTGCCCTTTGTACTGTGATCGGTAACTGAGGCCAAAAGGTATGATATGAATTGTAACCTGGTAGTGCTGGGGTGCTCTCTGGAGCCTTGAACCAGGTTTCCGTCACTGCACAAACATCGATTTTCTCCATACTGAGGAGTGCCTCGAGTGCGTGCATTTTGAGGTTGAGACTTCTGGCGTTGAGTAGCATTACCCTTAGTTTTTTGTTACCTGTGCTGGTTACGGTGGTTGGTTTGTCCTTTGAGCCTTGCCTAAAAAAGTCACTATGGGGACGGCAAGAGCCTCGGCCATTATTTGAAAGACTAGAGGTGACAGGTGCAAACCATCTCTGGCGAAACAGCGAAGCTTGTCTATCGTGTCATCCCAGGCAGACAGACACTGGATTCCCTTAAAATGACACCGGAAGCTTAGCCAATTGTTGAACTTGATCATTTTGTCTTTGGATTGTGGTATCATTCTAGGTGAAGGTAGTATGCTACTCAAGGTCAGGGTCATACCAGCCTGGGCTACATGATTAGAGAGCTCTTCGATGTCTCTTTTCATGTAGTCCAGGGAGGTACGTCTTAGATCATTCACACCATGTACAAAGACAGCGTCATACTTGTACTTTTTCTGGAGTGACTTAAGTGCCTGTGTTATGTGGCGGATCCTAGCACCCGACAGGCAGCTGACAGTAACCTTCTCCTTGTTCAGCCTGGTGAGTGGAACATCTGTGTGCCTTACTATAGAGTCTCCTATTACTAGCGTGTTGGGTATGGTGTTTTGCCTTAGGGGCTGTCGTGAGGCACACTGCTGAAGTGAATTATGTGTTTTCTGGCTTGTATTTGGAGGTGCAGGTTGCTTGCTTGTCTGCTTTGCAGGGCACTGTTTCTTTTTCAGATTGGTACCTAGTACCTCTGAATATGTTTTTGTGCATTTATGTGTATGTTTTGCCGGTGCTTGTTTTGTAGATCTGTGTGTGACTGGTGGTGTGATGCTAGTGTGTCTCTTCTCCTCTTGACTGTCTGTTACAGTCATGGATTGAGAGCGCTTAGCCTCCAGTCTGGCTGTGTATTTGCATTGCTCACAAGTGTTTGTGTCTAGAGGTAAGAGGAGAGGGCTGTCTGTATACATGAGGCAGTTGTGACATTGCCTCAGGATGCCCAATTTCACCAGATGAACTGGAGAGTACACCTGAAGCTGACCTCTGGACATGCT
The DNA here is from genome assembly GCF_019279795.1 of Protopterus annectens. Taxonomy (NCBI): domain Eukaryota; kingdom Metazoa; phylum Chordata; order Ceratodontiformes; family Protopteridae; genus Protopterus; species Protopterus annectens. The sequence continues at coordinate 1,298,078,237 of NC_056743.1, read as the reverse complement.
TGGAAATGTAACTTTCACTTGTCTTGTGGACAATCGAGGGTCTTTATGGTGTATTATAATAGTGCTGTCTAGGAGATTTGGAAAATAATAGTGTTGTCTAGGAGATTTGGACAAGTGCTGATTTGGGTTATACAAGTGCTGCAATAAGAGCAGTTGATCTGAAGCACTTGAGTTGAGGCTTGCCTAGGTCTAAGGGAAAATTTGCAGCGCAGACTTTGTGGAGCCAGGTATAGTATACCCCCAGCTAACTGGCGCTGCCCAGAACACACTTCCCCCCGTCCCCTAATTAAATAATTAATTCATACAGAAACAATTAATTCTATACATAAAATGCAATTTGGAAAATCAGTTTAAAAATCGTTCTTTAAAACCAGTTAGTTCATACTAATATTACAAACAATACCACATCTACTACCATAATTGTGGCAACTATTAGTTAGAAAACATGAAACAAAATACCTGATTTACTAGGAACTTAAAAGACAAAAATCAACAATTCACTAATCTGAAGTGTATTTAAAATTCAGATCTTGTATTATTCAACACCTACACTACTGTAAAGGTTGCCACCCAGTGAAAATTAAACCACTTGCATACTAAATTAACCACGATTATCAAACTGGTATAAAGTCAACAATTGTAAAGCGAGTAACCCATATAGCACAACTCAAAAACATTCACATACATAGTCATAACAAGGGGAAAAAAAAGAAAGAAAAAAACATATATAAATAAATATATGTCATCTATTCAGGCTTTTCAATTTCAGTAAACATTGAATGGAACACCCATCATTAATACCAAGAAAATGGCAAGCATCTAAGCATATCTGCCTCATCAATTCTCTTTTTTTCTAGTAGTAAAGATCTCGGGCCTCCCCTTATATCTCCAGTTACATGATCTATCACCCTGAAGTTAAAGTAGTATGTGGGCTTCATTTTAATATGGGCAGCTAAAGCATTTTCGACCTTGCCTTTCCTGATACAATAAAGGTGTTCATACACTCGCTCCCAGAGTCTGCGGCCTGTTTTTCCAACATAAAATGCAAGACAAAGATTACATTGAGCGAGGTATACCACATAATTTCTGTTACAATTGTACTTGCCTGACAGAATCTTATAGTTTTTATCCCTAATATTAAATGAATACCCTATATTCACGTGTTTGCAGAAGTTGCAAGATTCACATTTGCTCATCCCAGGATTCTCAATAACTTTATGTGGTTTCACTTCTAAAACGTTTTTCAAATTCATGCCTCTCTTGAATGTAAAAGAAGGGGATGGGCCTAACAAGGTGCGTAATTCTAAATTGTTGCTAAATAAATTGCAGTTTTTCTTTATAATTGAAATAATCTGGCCACATTCAGGACTAAATGTTGAAATAAATGACACCGGTGACCTAGTAACCTTTTGAGGGTTATTCATCCCATTACATGGTGACAAAGAACTTTGCAGTAGGGGTGAATAAAATCCACTGGATCTTTTGTACAACACTTCATCCATCATTTTATTAATAAGCTCCCCTGGGTAACCTTGAGTGAGGAACATGTCAGCTATCTTATTACATTCTACTACAAAGTCACTCTCAGTTACCATCCTCATCACTTTGCCAGTTGTCCTTTTATTACAGATTTCTGCTGGTGGAAAGGGTGTGAACTGTTGCAATATAAATAAGTGTCTGAGAAAGTATCTTTCGTATGGATCCTGGCTGCCAACCCCTTCTACGCATGAACTTTGAACACTTCAATGTCCAAATAAGCTATGCTTTCCATGTTGAATGGGTGTGTAAACCTTAAAATGTTGGTTGTTTGATTCAAATAGTCCACAAATCTTTCTGCTTCATCCGCACTACCCTTTTATAAGATGAGAATATCATCTAAAAAACGCGTGCACAGGAAAAATTGATCTGTTAACTGGTTTTGTGACAAAATATAATTTCTTTCCCAAAGGGCCATCACTGAATTTGCAAAACTGGCCCCCACAAGGGCACCTCATAGCCACCCCTATTTTTTGTAAAAATAGCTGGTCAAATAAGAAATAATTATTTGTTAAAACAATATCCAGTAGGATGGTTACTAATCTGATCTCACTGTCTGGGGCACCTTTCAAGCTCAAGTAATGTATAACATAGTCCATACCTTCTTCCTGGGGTATGGACATATACAAGTCCATGACGTCGATAGTAAAAAAATTGTAGACACCCTCCAACACAAGTGAATTTAGTTTACTTAAACAAGCCCACGAGTCTTTACAGATCTGTTCCTCATCTACTAAATATTTTTTCAAGATGTTATCTACTACTTTCGCCAGGGGATATGTAATACTATGACGTGCATCAACCAGGGGTTTCATAGGTGGATCCATCAGGGATTTATGTATTTTCGGTAAGCCAAATAACACTGGTGCCCTTGGGGCTGGTATAGACAAATAGTTTAACAAATGTAAATCTATAAGGTCTTCTATAAACAAGGCATTTAAATGTTCTTTGATTTTTCTGTAGGCTATGTTGAATTCATTAAGAATGACTTTGGTGTATGTGTCAGTGTTCAACATACAGCTCATCTTCTGACTATACCAGTCTTGTCCTATTACAACCAGTCCACCCCCCTTGTGAGGTTTAAAAGTTCTTATGGGTAGATGGCAAAAATCTAAGAAAGCAGCCCAATCATCCCTCGCTACATTCTTTATTTTGTTGCATTTATCTAAATGTAGTCTCCTAAGGTCTATTTCACAAACATTCTCGAATGTAGAAACCAATGGGTGGCTAATAAGGTTGAAGGTACTAGAAATATAACATTCAGAAGCCCCAGTGTGTTCCCCCTTTAATAACACTTACAAATTCAACTTTCTGATAAATTGCTTAAAATCCAAGATTGTGTGGATAATATTCATGGGTTTGGAAGGCACAAAAGACAGTCCCTTCACTAGTAATTCCACTACACAGGGTACAATCTCATAAGAAGTAAAATTGTAGTTTTTGTGTTTTTGTATTGTGTGGACAATATTCATGGGTTTGGAAGGCACAAAAGACAGTCCCTTCACTAATAATTCCACTATGCAGGGTACAATGTCATAAGAAGTAAAATTGTAAATAGAAAAATCCCTGCCTTGATTTTTAATAATAGTTAAAGGGGGAACTGGCTGAACATTTGCTTCTGTATTAAATTCTGAATAAGTATCTACCACAATGTCTTCTTCTTGAATAATCATTGTTAAAGGTTCTTCTACACTAGTATGCCCAGTAACTATGGTTGCATCTCCTTCCAAGTTACCAGGTGTTAGATTCAAAATCTCAGACATGTCCTCTCTATTAAAATGCAAGGGTTGGGATAACAATGTAGTCATTATCAGATCTAACTCACTAGATACATAAGAACTTGGGATATTATTTGTGACATCAAGAGGTCCCAACTTCTCTAACATATGCCAACGGGGGCCCAAGGGGCTCCACATTATGTCTTTTTGTTGTGGGTACATTACAAAACACTGTTCAATACCCCTTTTGCATCTCCCTTCTCTCCCATTACTAGTGCTGTCCTGTTGTTCAAACCCTCTGAAGGTACAGGACCAGCTTTGTTCATGACATTAATACCCTTACTCGAACTATGTGGAATCACAATTACACCCATGTCATTCAAAATTGAGTGTACTTGCTCAGTATCATCGCTAGTTGGCAAGTTTGCACTTAAAGAATCCTTGTTAGCAAATGAGTCACAACTAACTCCACACTCAATATTACACGAATGGTCATAAAATTCCAACACAGATTCAAGCTTCAAAAACAACCAGCCATAGGGCTCAAAGGTATATTAACTAGTAAAGGAACGTTTTCCATACTAATTTGGTTGTCAGTGTTCAACACTTCACATAACACTGACTCCTCCGCATCAATCGTCGGAGGGGGCCCAGGGCACTCTACATTACAGTTTTGTATTGTAATCTCATTACAATATCTCTTAGATACCCCATTTAAATCCTTCTCCTCTCCCACTACCTGTGGTTTCTTTTTATTCAGATCAGCAGGGGGAACAGCAGAAACAAGTGAAACAACATTATTTGTAACACTTAAAGCCTCGCTAGAGTCACTGTGCGAGGTTAAAATTAATCCAAAATCTCTCGAGTTAGAAAACTCGGACAAGGGACCGCCCCTAGTAAGCAAAGCACCAGTAAACGGTACCTTGTTGGTAAATAAGTTGCTACAAATACTAGACAAAATATTAAGTGGAGGAATGGCACATTCCAGTCCAGAAACAGAATTAAGAACCACAACTGTCATACGGCTCTTAGGTAAATTAGCCGATAAAGAAACATTGTTCATACTGGTAAAAAGGTTCAAGTTCATAGTACCTGGTGCAGTTGGAAGTCTTTGCACATCCATCCTAGTTCCCAAAGGAGTTACATTTTCTTTCTGTTGCTGTTTTTTTGTTGCTGTTGGCTGTTCCTCCCTTTCCAGCTCTCGTCTCCCATAGGTACCTGTTGGATGGTGCCTTCTTGCAGAAAAACCTGGTCCTCATGTTCAGATTGTGTTACAGTGTTGTCAAAATCATCCAACTGATCAAGTTGCTTCCCTGATTGTGTTCTGTTGATTCTGAAAGTTGGAATCTGCTGTCGTTGGGTGTGCTGATGTCATACTCCACTGGGTTGACCCATTCTGGTTCTGGGAGTGGGGGGGAATAGGGTAAGCTGTACCACTAGAGTAGGCATGGATATCCTGTTGTAATTTTTTGAGTTTAGTAAGTCTTAATTTGTCAATGTGTTTGTCGATGCTTTCAAAGCATCTTTTATAATCGTATTTGCAATGAGAAAATTCAATAGATTCGTAAACGTGTGTTTATAACCTTGATTTAATCATTCAAGCAGTTTTATCATGATGGCATAATGCTTGCTGATAAGTTGCATTAGTTCAAAACCATGTCTATTGAACAAATCAAGTAAATCCTTATAGAAGGGGGAGCCTCAGATGAGACCTGTAGGGTATTGCCAGGAGCTCAGCCCCTGGGGAACAACTCCCTCCTTTAGACATTCATTAAAATAAGTAGTTTCGAACTGCAGTTTTTTGATTTTAAATAATTTTGTATCGAACAATTTCAAATCCGATGCTATTGACACATTCACTTCAGCAGAAAATCTCTCATTAGGTACCTGGACATTGTTGCTGGTTTTATTCAGCACAGGGATGGTATTCAGCCATTTAAACATATCAAACCAGTCAGGATGTTCTCCATTTGGGTACAGAGTCTCAGAAGTTTGACATAGAGGGATCTGAGTGGTCCTAACTCTTACTTGGGAAGTGTCAACTGCTGAATTCAGGGTGTGGGCAACTACAGCACAGTTAGTTGGTAGAAGTATGGTATCCAAGCGTTCTGACAAATTGTCCAAACGTTAAGAAAACATGGTTATTAGCCTAGTAAGGTTTCCAGCTTCATGTTGACGATCCTGGGTATTGTAGAGATCCTGGGAATCAGTGCAAATCCCACTTGCCATCAGACAAAGGAGAAAATCAAAACACCACAAACTGTTGAACAAAAAATGCAGGACAAAGCACTTCAAGCACCCAGGAAATCTTCAGCTATTCAGCTCTTTATTAGGGTTAAAACTAGAACGTAGTGCCACACTGAAAAAAAATGAAATAAAGCGCTTTTCGCCTGATGCAATGACCAAACGTCTTCAGACAAGTAACAGGCAAAAAGGCAGTTCATACATATACACACACCAGAACACACCTCCCTCCGCCCCCTAAATAAACAATTAACTCATACAAAAACAATTAATTCTACACACAAAATGCAATTTGGAAAATCAGTTTAAAAATCATTCTTTAAAACCAGTTAGTTCATACTAATATTACAAACAATACCACATCTACTACCATAACTGTGGCAACTATTAGTTAGAAAACATGAAACAAAATACCTGATTTACTAGGAACTTAAAAGACAAAAATCAAGAATTCACTAATCTGAAGTGCATTTAAAATTCAGATCTTGTATTATTCAACACTACTGTAAATGTTGCCACCTAGTGGAAATTAAACCACTTACATACACAATTAACCACGATTATCAAACTGGTATAAAGTCAACAATTGTAAAGTGGGTAACCCATATAGCACAACTCAAAAACATTCACATACATAGTCATAACAGGGGGGAAAAAAGAAAGAAAAAACATATATAAATAAATATATGTCATCTATTCAGGCTTTTCAATTTCAGTAAACATTGAATGGAACACCCATCATTAATACCAGGAAAATGGCAAGCATCTAAGCATATCTGCCACATAAATTCTTTTTTTTTTTTTGCCTATAGACCCAAATCTAATGAACTTGCTGCTTATCCGTAAATCAAACGGGACTAGGGCAACCCATTCCAGGGACCTAAATATGGCCTGCGACTTAAATAGGACATGCTGGAGGGACAGATTAATCTCCCAGCAACTGACAAGCCTTTGGAACAGGCTACCAATTCATGTGAAACAGAGCATCTCTATGACACTGTTCAAGAGGTACCCTGATGAGTGGATGGGGCACCATAAATTCTTACCGGGGATAGAGCACACAACCCTTCTGGACATGGGTAGTCATCAGTAAATGCAATGTTGGGTACTGACTAGCATTTCAATGGCATTACACTGGGATGAAATGGCTAGGCTTAAAATGACCTCTGAGTTGACAGCCTAGTAATCTCCTATGATCCTATGAATAGACTCCGGATCTTCTCTGGTCTTGTGGCTCATTTTTGATAAATCTCTGAAATTGCTAATGGTGCATTCCTGTTTTGGTGGAGTGGAACACCTGGAAGGGCTTTGCACTTTTTGGGAGGTAGAAATGAATAGAATGATGTAGCCTTTGGATATAATTTTTGCACCTAGGAATCATCTGTGACAGTTGACAAATTCTGTGGGGAAAGGAAGCAATGTCCACAGTCTGCCTCAAGACAGAAGTAATATAGCAACTTTTCAGAAGCATTGCAAGAGTTTCCTCTAATAAAGAGCCTGCAAAGCCTTAGTTACGTAGATCTCCTCTGCCTCTGTGGCTATGTCTATTAAAGTCACCATCCTTACCACCGTAACTACCACCACAAGAGGCCCTATATGAAGATAAGTGAAATAAAGAATACTGAAAGGTCAAACCAATGACTCTTGTTAACCCTCTGATTCCTGAAAAAGAATGTAAGGAAGTATTAATAACAGCCAGGATGGTGGATAACTGAGCTTCCATCATCTTCCTTGTGTCCAGTATTTGAGTTCTCCAAAGGGAATCTAAAGTCTGTATGCCTAAATCCTTTTGCAACAGCGTCATGTGAGGTAAACAGCTTAACTGCCTCAGGGAAAAAGTACCCGAGGCATAAGCCTGCTTTCCAAATTGGTCTATTACCCTGGACTCCCCATTACGAGGATGAGCCATAAAACTTTCTTCTGATCGCTCTTTCTTTGTGGTGGCTGCAACCACAACAGAATCTATCAAAAGTCCCTTACCGTACAAGAGATGGTTGTTAGGAGCCCTTAAACATTTTGGGGGAATTTTATTCCACCATGTTGAGGTCTTGCCATGCCCTCTCTGCCACAAAGGTTATAAGCCAGTTGGAGGAAGGGATTACTCAGGAAGTAGCTAGTCCAAGTCTGAAGACTTCAATGAACATATCATTATGCAGGGAAGGGGTGTCAGTGGACCAGGTCCCCATTTGTCTCACCATTTCAATCACTTCTACAAAAGTAGAGTCCTCAGGGGACATATGGAGATAACCTTCCACTTCACCAGAATCTATGTCCTGAGTGCAAGATTACATATGGGAATCTACATGTCTACTCTTACACTTCCTGGTCACTTTGGGTGGGCGGTGAGTTTTCCAAACAGCCAGCAGTATCCTTGAGCCCTTGTCGAAGGGAGGGATTGATGGTGGGATCTGAAAGCTTCACCAAGAAATGGTCATAAGAAAGGTTCTTAAGGGTGGAGATGAAAGACTAAGAGCACCACCTTCTCAAACAAGACGGCAGACCAGAATCCTCTCATATGCCTAAGGAGGGCAATACCTACGCTATCCCCAAATCTTAAGGCTATGAGGTTGACTGATTGCTGTCTGTGCTCCTGTGCCAAAGTGTTGGTCTGACTTAAGATGTAGATCTGAGATGATGGGTCAATCAATAAAGAGCACAAAGACACAAATGGACTGAAGAAAATCACTGTCAAGGGCGCCTCTGGTACCTCACTGGTGAACACACTGCTCTGAGACGCACTCAGCTTCAATGATTTCAGACTTCAATGTATCAGATGCACTGCTGAAGTCAATGCACTCAGTGTGTTCAGCAATGAGAGGGGAATGACCGCAGGTGACACCGGCTTTGATACCATAGATTGTGAGATGTGTGCCAGGAAAGAAGCATGCATAAGAGAAGTGGAAGGGCAAGCCCTGACCATCCTAAAAGTACTGGGGGACAGTACGACTCCAATGTTTATTTGTGCCTTCAGGAAGATCCTCCTCATCCATTCTCAACTGGCATCCACTATACCTGTAGAGGACCTAGTAGACTTAAATGAGGTTGCCGATGGAGGTCTTGGGCTCACAATCCTCGAAAGCACCCTCTCAGAGGACTGGGAACTCAAAGGAGTCATTTTCTTAGGTGATTTATCTAGATTCACTATAATTTCAGTGACAACAGGGATCAACACTACGGAATGCGACAGCAGTCCTGATGCAGTCAGAACCAAACCAAAAGAAATGACAGATACAGAAGGTTTTGAAACTTCAGGCATAGGGGAAGAAGACTGAGGAGAGTCAGATGACCACTTTCTCTTCCCCTTTTCTTTAAATCTCTGACTCTGTTTCTCCTTGCTGTTTTCTTTTTTCTTGCCTGGAGGTTTCAAAGGCCATTTCTCAGCACCTTTGTAACACTGAGATGCAGATTCACTGGCAAATTCTCACACTGTGGCAGGGAGAAGTCATTTTAAATAAGTTTTTTCTCCTAACTATCAAGGAATGGTAATGAAATAACTGACAAATTTCACATTGACCATCAAAGTGCTCAGGTCCAAGTGGTGGAATTTTATGATGGCACTTCAATTTTTTTTTTCCAGAAGTCTTTTTCATTTTATTAAATAAACTACAAGAAACCGACAAAAATTTAGAACAACAATCAAGACAAGGTAAAAATCCAAAACACTGGTATAGTACAGGTAAGAAAGCTTTTTTAAATAAGCTTAGGAAGGCCTCTGAAAAGGAAAAGATTGCAAGTATATGAGTGAAAAAGAGTTAAATTAAAGACTAGAGGCCCAAGAAATAATCAGAATTAATGGACCAAAGTCTGAAAGTTTTACTCAGACAGCAGAAAGTTCAAAGGTTTAGCTAGGCCTCCGAGTGGGAGAGGAGAGAAGATGCAGAAACAAAAATTTGAAATAGCTTGCCATAAAACATCAAGGATGGGAAGAAAGAAGTCTCATAACTTTTAGAAGCAAAACAGCTGGAAAATAAGGTTTATAATCACAAAAAAAAACACCACACAATAATGATAGAAAGGAGGCTGAAGAAAGGGGATGGCTACTGCAACAGTGATCCATTAAAACATCTCCTGTTACGTTAAGTTTACTTGCACAACTGTACTGTGTTCAACATTAGATCATTGCAATAGCCTAAATTATTTGGATAAAATACCACAGTAAGTAAAAGAATTTAAGAATCCAGGAGCCCTTGAAGAATGGCCTTTCTGCACCTACAAAAGGAATGCAATTTGTAGTGCTTTGTAAATGCACGTACACGGTAGCAAGTTTCTGCCTTGAATACTTCAAGACCTCATTCATTTCAGAAAGCAACAGAAGAAGCCAAAGTCCTGTTGGCTTCTTATGTAGCTTTCTGGAAAGTCATAGAAGCCAAAACCCGAACCCTGCCTGGTAGTGGATTGTTACTGTGAGAAGAGCAAAAAGTTATAGCATGAGATAACCATCTTAAAATTCCTTTGACACTGGTTGGCCCTTTCTCTTTCCATCACAGGAGACAAACAAATGATCAACTTTCCTGGGTTTTGTCAAGGTAGTGTCTATGGTACCTGTGGACATCCAGGGTATGAAGAATTGCTTTTCCCTTGTTTCTGAGTTCTGGAAAAAGGACAGAGAGATTAAAAGACTGATTTAAGGTAAACTCTGAGATCACTTTAGGCATAAAAGAAGGATTACTTTAAAAAAAAAAAAAAGTGTCACTGGGGAAAAAGAGGTCCGGTTGACTCATCATAAGAATTTGTAATTTAAGATACTCCTAGCAGATGTTAGAGCAATGAGTAAAACAGTATCCAGTGATAAGAACCTTAAATAACCCTGATGGGCCAGTTCAAATTGAAAAAAAGTAAGCTTCTGAAGCACAAAATTCAGATCCTAGAGAGGAGAGCACCTGTTTTCTGGATAGACATCTATATAAAACTCCAAACAAAAACTGGATGAATTGGGTATAGGAAGAAAGAGACAGCAAAGGGCAGACTAGAAAAAAAAAACAGATGAGTCTTGATGTAAGAGTAAGAAAAGTCAGGGGACAATAACTCACACAATCAGGAGCAGTTGGGTCTTTAAAAGGTCCTGGCCCTTGGAGTGGCACCAACTAAAATATTTTCCACTTAAACATAAACAATTACCTAGTAGCATGTTTTATAGCTGCCTTCATTACCTGCTGCATATCCTCAGTAAAAATGTACCTAACAAGAAACAGGCTTCTATCATCTAAGAAGTAAACTGTAAACATTTCAGGTTGGGGTTACCCAACAACCTCTGTCTTTTGTGAGTAAATCCAATCTGTCAGGAAGCTTGTGGTAATTGCCCTTGACCAGAGAAGCATAAACCCCTGACTATGGCCCAGTCAACCCAGGTTCGATTGGCGATTCAGGTGACTGACAGAGCAGGAAGGGGTGGGCATGTCCAATCTCAGGTAGGAGGACATTTGCTAAGGATGGTCTCTTAGGAGAAGCATGATCCAAAGAGAGGAGCTGCCCTCAGACATAACTGATGAGCATCTGAAGTGGGGCAGGGAGTTAAGTAGGGCTTATAAAGACCCACTCCCTCCGGATGGATACAAAGACAGCAGAGTTCCCAGGACACCCTTAATATCCACAACTAGCCCAAGCAATACTGAAGTAACTACAGGAGGCATGACACTCTGGTAGACTAGGCATGAACATGGGGCTTGGAGGGCTGTGTCAGTTAAATGATGTCCCAAGTGGGACCAAAAACAAATTTAAAGAAAAAAAGATGGAAGAAAGTACAGTTGTAAGTGAACTTACTATAACAGTAGATGTCTGAATGATCATTGCTGTAGTAGCCTTAGCTATATGGGTTATATCCTTCATCGATATAACAGCTGGGCAACTTCCAAAGCTTCAGGGGAATTTTCTACATGCCCGAACTGTTAGGTATTGTCTGTAACAACTTGATGTCCTGGAGACCAAAGGTGATTCAGACAGTTGAGTGCAGTCAACAAGGGAACCATCTTTTTGATATTTATTTACCCGCATCAGTACATGGTGACACACATACCTTGAAATTTTAACCCTCCTGAAACCGTACTGAAAACTGTACTGGGTGTCTGTGGCGACTGCTTTGGAACAAGGAGGGAAGAGGAAAGACCTGTTTTTAAGGATATCGGTCATCTCCACCAAATTATTTATCTTCTGATAAACCCAAACACTGGGATTTTAAAAGAAAAAGGATGTTGGTGCTGGCACCAAATAGACTTCAGACACCACTGTATCTTTCTTATGTGGGGTCTTGCCAGGGGCATTATGAGAATCACAGAAGCCATGAAACCCAAACTCCTGATGTATTCCGTCACAGTGGCTGAAGTTTGACTGGAAAATGTTAGAGACAGATCTAGGCATAGATCTTTTCTTCTGTGGAAGAAAAGTTCTTTGAACTGAGACATCTAGTTGACATCCCATGAACACAATCCTGTGTGGAGTCAAGAAAGAATTTTGAATGTTCTCCTGAAAGAAGAGGTATCAGGTTATAAAGTGACAACATTTTGAATTTGGGCATTGTAACAAACAGGTTTAGGAAAGAAAGATCCAGAACCGGTCTCCAAGCATGTTCTTTCTTTGCACTAAGACCATCACTGAATAAAAATGCTTCCACACCAGGGAAGGAGGAACTGGTTCTATCACTCCTTGGGACAGCATATGATGAAGAACTAGTGGAAACAAAAGAGTCTGATCTGGAGGATGAGGCATGACTCCACGAAAGGAGGAATTTCCTCCCATTACCATCTGCAACCTTGACGAATGATCTTCAAAACCCATTTGTCTGAAACTGTCTATTGCCAAAGAGAAAAATGGAGATTCAGACTTTCTGGAAGAAAAAAAGGGGCCAGGGTGGGAGGGAGTCACAAGGTCTCTTGAATAGTCATTCAGACTTGTTGGACTATTCTTGGTTTTGTGAAGCTTGATGCTCCTTTTTGGAATCTTCTCGACCTTTCTGCTTAAACGTGATTTACGTGTATTTTGCGGAGACTGTTTATTCTGCTTTTTGCAGAAAACTAGATAAGGAGTTAGAGAATCCATTAGAAAATTTGGAAAAGGAGAGCTGAAAAAATACTAGAGATTACATAGATCAGCTTTACTCCTTTTATCACACACTTTTATCACCTCTGCAGCAGATGGGGCCAAAAGGTAAATCTCTAGCTTAAGTGGAATTTTAAATCTATTTTTGAACATCTGGGAGGTTCTGAGAATGCAGCCATGCAAACCTCCTCAAAACAGTACCAGTGGCCATGGCCTTGGAAGAAGCATCAACAGAGTCATATATTCATATTGTAAACAATGAGTAGTGACCTGTGTACTAGAAGAAATAAATTACTTAAAGCTGATTTTTCAAGAAGAAACTGCAGATAAAATATTATTCATACTTTCACAGTTAGTCAGAACAACCTTAACGTATGTGCCTGACATTTCAAAATTCTGAAAATTAAAGTTGCAGAAGTATACAATTTTTTCTAATACTTATCAATAATTCTTGCTTCTTTGTTAGAAAGAGTAGGATTGGAATTAACTAAGTGTTTAGTAGCAGTACGCTCAACTAAAGCTATAGCTACTGAGTCAGGTTTGGGAAGAGTGTCTAAAAACTTAAAACACCGAGGAAATTTATATATCCCTTTTATGGGCAGCTGGCAGACTATTAGGAAAATTGCAGTCAGCAGCACAAGTATCTTCTAAAGCAGACAGCATAGGAGGAATGGGTGTAGGTTCTGGAAATTTCTTCTGCAGCAACTCATTGTATTTTCTGAGGGACAAAGAAACTTCAGTGTATTCCCACTGGCACAATCTAGCAACAGTGTCAGAGAAAGATAACCCCCCCCCCCCCATAGGGAGACTCAGAAACTGAGCTCTCCTTTGAGTCTGAATCCGAAATCTGAGAAGATTGTCACTTCATCCTCCTATTCAAATTCAATCTCTTCAGGAAAATAAGTAGCCCTCTTTCTTTTACCAGAAACTAATTTAGAAGGATAAATAGCTGGAATTAAACCCCGAGCCAGTCCCTGTAAACTGCTCCTGTCAAAGGAAATTTGAGGAGTAGACACATTTTTAATTTTTTGTTTCTTTTTATCAGGAAAAATGGGGCCAACCATTTTACTAATGGCAGCAGTAGCTTCCCCCAGGGATGGTCACAACATTCTGACACAATAGGGAAGCCTTCATTGTTCCCTTTCCCAGGACTGACAAGAGTGGCTCTCTCTTTCCCGAAGAGGAAGTGGCTAACCCCCAGGTTATAGTAGTTGTAGGTGTTACATCAGAATCTGGGGTAAAAGATCAGTGGGCTGAAGTACAACAAATGGCCACAGCAGAGTCACTCACCTGCAGTGGAGGCAAATTGCTAGTCTGCTGTGATGACAAAGGCTGTTTGCTTAAATTTATTTTTTTTTTGGTGGCTGGAAGAAGGACCAAGCATAAGACCATTAGTTTGCTCTACGGTGAAGCTGAAAATGGTGCCTCTTGATTTACTATCATTTTAGTGATCAATACAATGTTGAATAGTTAAATAACATGACCAGAAAGATGCAAGAAGAGAAAGACGAGGACTACTTGTTCGAATATTGAAAATAGAGTATCCTGACCTGTGCGGACATAGGAACAAGTGTTAACATAGGTCCTGAACGGGGGTGAGGGGGCATGTACGGGTGTCAAAACAAGTATTCCTTGGCATTCTCGTCTTGCATCCTTCTGGTAACGTTATTTAGAGGTTCAGCATTGTAGCAATCATTAAAACAATAGTAAACAGCCTCTTTCCCAGGCAAGACAAGCAGCAAATGCCAGTAAAAACTTAAAGTCTTTAAAAGCCACATTTTTTACAGAAAAAAAAGTAAAAAGCACTTTGCCAGTCCCAAAAAAGTATACTAAATACAATTTCTCCACAGAAAAATGGCTTTCAGTTACTTTACACAACTTTTAAACTGACAGGAAAAAAAAGTGCTCCCATTTAAAAGTATGATACAGTCTTGTGACAGTCCATTAAAACACAAAGCTTCTAGGTTTAAAATAACATTCCTGAACAGGCAAGTAATAAAACACAAAGAATACTTAGAAATGGAAGGTTTTCCCCCCAAGGGAATTTTTCTGCTCATCAAAGGAACAGCACCAAGCACACAGTATTCTTTGATGGCAGTAAAGCTTGGTGGGGGAGTGGCGCTTGGCACCCAAACTTGTGTTTTTGTCAGCTTAACTTTGAGGTGCCTGACAGTTTGAATGTGTAGAAGTTGCCCTAAAGCTTTGGAATCTGTCTGGTTATTATATCATTGGCAGGATATACCCCATACAACTAAAGCTAGTGCAGCAGTGATCAATATAATGAGCATCTACTATTGCCTGAGCCAGAAAGACGTCACCACCACTGTCTTTGGGAAGTACTTGTGAACCTTAAAAAGAACCCTGGGTATCAGTGGAAAGGGTGGGAAAGAAATTCCCCTTCTATGGGGATGAAAAACATCCATCTTCCAGTCTTGTTTGCAAGAAATCCTGGAGCTGAATTTTTCTAACTCTCTGTTCTTAGAGGAGGCAAACAGAGCTATGTGAGGTACTCCACACAGCTGCATCATTTCCTGGAAGAACTCCAGGTGCAGTTTCCATTAGTGGGATCTGCACTGGTCCCATTTTGGTCATCTGCTACAAGATTTTGCTCTGAGAGAATGTAAGACCCCCTAAATAGTATGTCTGCAAAGTGGGTAAGATCGGCTACCCCCTTCCATTTGTTTATGTATCACATCACAGTGGTGTTGTCTGTAAAACTTTGCAGAGGTCCATGAGATCACAAATGATTTAATGCTTTTATTACTGCCATCATCTTTGACATTTATTTGATTTTTCTTCTGTCCTGTTTCTTTCCAGACCTTGCACTTTCACCACCCCTTGGACCCAGTTCTCTAGGTCAGGATCTGATGCATCTGTTGTGGCATACCTGAAGATTAAGCAGAAAGAAGAATGAGACACCTGAATAGTATGTCTGCAAAGTGGGTAAGATCGGCTACCCCCTTCCATTTGTTTATGTATCACATCACAGTGGTGTTGTCTGTAAAACTTTGCAGAGGTCCATGAGATCACAAATGATTTAATGCTTTTATTACTGCCATCATCTTTGACATTTATTTGATTTTTCTTCTGTCCTGTTTATTTCCAGACCTTGCACTTTCACCACCCCTTGGACCCAGTTCTCTAGGTCAGGATCTGATGCATCTGTTGTGGCATACCTGAAGATTAAGCAGAAAGAAGAATGAGACACCTGGATTCAGACAGAACTGGTTTACACACCACAGGATTTCCCTCCTTACAAACCCCAGAAATGGGATCTAAAAAATAAAGAGTGCAGATGCTGAGTCCAGACAGACCTGAGGTACCATTGAGTTTTTCCCATGTAATATCTGACCAGGGGAATCATAATAATCATGAAAGCCATGTACCTAGGAATCCTGAGAAATTCCCTGGCGGATACCTGGTTTTCATTGGAAAAAGTCAGGAACAGCATTTCAACTTATCTTCACTTTGTCTAGTGGAATAAAGTCTTTTCCCAAGGCAGAATACAATAGGCATTCCAGGAAAACTATTTGGTGAGAAGGCATGACAAGATTTCTGTAAGGTCACTTGAAAACCCAAACCATGTAGAAGCGTCTGGATACTTGTCATGGATGTTTGACAGCTGGAAAAAGAGTTTGACAGAGGCAGTTTGTAAACTGCCTGTTGCATAAATCAAATGTGTGGGTCACACTGATTGTACGGCTGGGCTTATAATGGCCCTAGTGGTCATCTATGAATCTATACGACAATCTTCCAATATAAAAAAATATGAGTTCTTTGAAGTCTTCCATACGCAATTCCTAGAGCCAGATACAGAAAATCTGAATCTAAAACTTTTGCAATAGAAATGAGATGGCAAACATCTTTTAAATTTAGCTTTACCATTAAAGCTAAGCAAAGGAACAAGAGGCATCATGGTCTGAATGAATATCATTTTCAACTGTGCGAACTTGATAAAACAATTTAGAAAGAAAAAGAGCACAAGTCTCCAAGTCCCTTCTTTCTTTTGCAGCAGAAAATTCCTTGCATGAAACCTTCTGATCATCTCTCAGGTGGGTGTTGGTTCCAAGATTCCCCGAGATAAAAGAACTTCCTTGTCCATAGACAAATTTAATATTTCAGTTTTAACATTTGCAGAAAGATTTTGAAAACATAACCAAACAATTCTTCTCATTACTGACTTATGATTAAAAACCCTGGAAACATTATAATCAGTGTCATGAGGCATTCAGTGATTTTTCACCTCAAAACAGGGACAGTAACTTTTAAATGTTCTCAAAAGGCAGAAATGGAATCAATGACATACAAACCTGGTAGTTTAAAATTCTGAAAATTAAAGTGGCAGAAGAATAAACTTTCTTCCCAAATTTGTCAAAAGCGTTCCCATCCTTTTCAGCTTTAGCATTAGCCATTTTGTCTAACAGAGGCAGCTTTGGATAGGGAAAAATCACTGCAGAGTCTATTTTAGGAGTTGCAAAGTATGTATTTGTGAGTCTTGTGTAACCTATTAGACTTACTAGGGATAGGAGGTTGACTGTCAAGTAAACTACAAGCTCTCAGGAAAACATTCTCTAAGGCAGGTAAAACAGGAGGGACAGCTGCAGTTTCTGGAATATCATGCAGCACACATTTGCTGGGCAATAGGAATTTTATTTAATCCCACTGAAAAACTTTTTTGGTACTTGCGTATTATCGCAACCACATTTTCGAGCGAATGGTGGTTGCTTTCCCTTGTGTCAACTGAGACCGATGAAGTATGAGAAAACCTCAGACGCATGTTTTCTTTAATGTGTTCTTGTTTTTAGGAAGGTTTCTCACTTCGACATGAAAAAAAAAAATTAAGGTTTGAAAAAATAGGTTTCCCCATTTACTGCCAGCATCTCAAGATGTCAGTTAAGCAAGTTCCCCCATTCCACACTTAAAACACGTTCTGCGTTCCTTTTTCTCAGCCTTTGCCCTGGCAACGGAAAGCATCGGGAAACGAAAAGCCAAAGCAGTATACCCTGTCTGACTACTTACAAAGTGATCGGGAAAGGTAGTAGACTGTTAAACACTATCTTGGTGGGTTTTTCTTTTTTTTTTTTTCAGTTTGTAAAACGAGTACGGGCTTTCAAACGTTGCTTGCAATTTGTGGCTAGCTAATCCATTGGAGGATTAGATGTCTGACAGGAAGCAAAGACAATCAAGGGGATTTTCGAGCAGAAAATGGCGGCAGTACCGCAAAATCATTTAAACATCTGATTAACTTCTCTAATATAATTGATCCATAAAGTGAGACTAGCATTGGGGAATGAAAGGAAGTTAGCAGATGCAAAAGATTTTGCAGTACTGCCGTTTTCTACTTAAAAAAAAAAAAAATCTCCCTTGATTGTCTTTGCTTCCCATCAGATGTTCTTCTGATGCATGTAAAAGGGCACAGAGACTGCAGCTAGTTTCTCCAGTCAAGCCACCACAGAGTCAATGAAGAAGCAGCGGAAGAAAATGGTGACTGCTTTACCAAAGCCCTCTGTTTACAACCCAGCCTTACATCACACCTTAAAAATGTTTAAAATGGTGACTGCTTTACCAAGCCCTCTGTTTACAACCCCAGCCTTACATCACACCTTAAAAATGTATGAACTTTCTTGTAAAACACATATCAGACAGACCTTACAAGGTAAGACCAAACATCCGTTCTTAAATTTTACGTCAATTATCACAGCATGAAAATGTGGCTGCGATAAAACATAAGTAACCTTTTTTTTTCATTTTAAATAAAGTTTCTGAAAAAAAAGGTCTTCTGGAGGGAAATATGAAGTAATTTTTTTTCTCAGAATCAAAATATTCAGGTTGTGAAGAAAATGCTGAAGTACAACATTCTCCCTCCAATCCCTGCTCCTCTAACTGAAATTCTAAAAAGAAACAGCAAAAACTGATTACTTTGCAAATTATCAGTGTCCACTGAAACAGAAATAGGAAAAGCCAAGTTTTTTTTTTTTTTTTACTTTTTGTTTTCTTTTCCTGGGAAACTCCTTAGTAAGGGACAGACTCACAGTAAGCACACCATCCCAAGGCTCAGGCTCCTTTTCCCAGCTATGTGATAGACCTTCACCTGCCCACTTCCCCGAGGCCAACAAAAGTGGTTCTCCTTTACCCAAGAGGGCATCCCTACAGCCATAGATGACATGTCTATCTCCCAGTCCTTAGTGAATGTAGGTGCTACACCAGAGGGAACAGGGGAAAACAATGAGTAGTATGAAGAACCAAATTTAGCCACCGCTGAGTCATCCGTGAGCAGCTGAGGCAAAACTGAAGCCATCCTCGAACCCAAAGACTCCCCAACAACTTTCTTCTTCCTGCAGATGGGGGAATGAGGAGCCAAGGAGACTGGTAACTACTGTATGTCCAGGAAATAAACTTAAAAGAAAGGTAGCTGAACCTGAAAGGGTCAATAACTCACTGCCAGACAAAAAGATGCGTTTTTTTAGTTCCCAAAGGCACCAGTTCCTGTCCCCAACACAAACACTATACAAGTATATAAGTAAAAGTTAAAAAAAAAAGATTTTATACAAAACATTACCAGAAGTATCCATTTTAGTAAAAAAATCCTCAACCTAGGATGATAATTTATACAAAATAAGTTTCATAGCTCAAGTAATAATGCATTCACAGAAAAAAAAACACTAGATTTTTTTCAGAAAAATACAATAGAAGTTTTCCCCAACACAGGACATATATGCTCAGCTTTGAAAGATCACTAGTAAAACAAAATATTCCCTGAAGCCCCATAAGAGGAGAACATACTTCAGTGGCAAGAAAGATCTCAAGCTTTTGGCATTCTAACTACCTTTTACATGGAACTCTACTCAAGCTCAGTACATGGAAGGCATCCTCAAGCTTTGAAAAGCTGGCTAGTTTGGTCATATCTAGCCCAAATAGTGCAGGCTAGTGGAAGAGAAATCTAATGCTAAACATCAGATTAACCAACAAGGACTGAGGCTAACAAAATATTTAAAAATCCTCTTGGACAGAGCAAGAAAAGATTCTTCCCAGTTTATGGAAATCTTGAAAGCCTACAAACAGGAAGGGCTAAGCCAGGGCATCAGCCTGGGAGTCTACTGACAGATCCATCAGAAGCCAGGCACACACTTAAGGAAACACAAGATTTTTTTCTCCAGCAAGGTATTCATTACCATGGCCAGAACATTTTAGTAAATACCCTAATCAAAGTGAAAAATAAAAACTGTGACACTTCATATAGAAAGTGAACCAAACAAGACTGAACTGAAGAATCTTCCTATTTGAACTCCAAATGCTACTGTGCCAAAAGATATTTGTCATATAAAATAAATCATCCACATGTTCTGCTGCTTGCTACAGCAGCAGTAGCATCATGACCCCATGGAGAGTCATCATCAAGCATTTGATAAACTGTCCAAGTTCTCTGAAATTGTTGAGGTCCAAGATAGGAAAAAGTCTCTAATCTCCTCCATCACAAAAAAGGTGGGTGTAAACCCACCTGTATTTCTAAGAAGGGACAGGCTCTTTGATCTTTCTTAGAAATACTGTATGAGCCTGTTCTAACAGTTTTATGAAGACTATTTGGTCCCTGAATGGAGCAAGGATCAATAACAGGACCCAACAGTTTTACTACATGTTGTCTGCAACCATAATGAAAACACAAGTCTTGGTGGTGTATCTCAAAGTGAGAAAAACTCAGAGAACCAAACTCTTACAGGTTGTCCAGAAGTAATCAGCAGTAACTACTGACCCAGTAGAGTTATCTTTCCTGAAAGTTCAACAGGTACAGCAAAGAACTGCAGTACTGCCTAGTGCTTGCACACCTCATTCATTTTCCAAGGTGGCTGCTCAGTGCTTCACCACAAACAACAATGGACTCAGGTGACACTCATCTCAGCTTTTATCCACTGACAGTACAGAATACAGAAAGAGTACCTGCTAAGGATAATGAGATGAATTTAAGTGAATGACGCTATCAAAGTTCAACAAATTTTGGATTCTTTCCAACCAGCTTGAGATATTTTAGGCTTTTTCACTTCACTGACTCTCCCATTTAGCAGACACTTGCAGTGGGTTTATGACCCATTGACAGGTATACAACTCAGCTTCAGTAAGGATCCCTCCACAGTGGGCTCTGGCAATCTCTGCACCAAGATCAGAGGCTCTCAAGAGTTCCTTAAATGCTCCCTAACAGATGATGCATAGCTTCACTGGGTAACTCAGGTGTCTTGAGTCCTTCAGACTTAAACAAATGCAACAATTATCCACATTTCTTTCTTAGCCGAGATACTAAAACTGACCATTATATCTTGATGGTTAAAAAGCAGTAAACAAGTGGTTGCAAAAAAAAAGATGTCTGATGCAAATAAATTATATAAACACTTTATAGGAAAGAAGGAAGGAAAGTGACAGGGAGTGCATTGTTGGAAATAGGCCCTTATTCAGATTAAAAAAGGATGCAAGAAAGAAGCAGTCACTTTCTGAAGAAAAGGCTACCTTCAAAATAATTAAAATAACTTTATAATTCAGCTAAAAAAATTAACACAAAGTAGTAACTCTGACCACAGCAAGTTGTGTAGCCTCACAAATGTTAAAATACACTACAATTTCTACAATACACTGAGCTAAAAAACTATCAGCAAACTTCTGTGCATGGTAATTTAACATCAACTGCACCAGAAAGTGCTACTGGTCAAAGTAAAGATAAAGCAACAGATAACACAAACAGATATACACTTAGTACAACAGCACCTGTTTCAATAGTGAATGTGAACATTATTTTTCAGAATTTACTGAATATTAAAGTATTGCAAAATATGTAATTACGTTAGAAAAACATAGCAACTGAAGCATCTCTGAAGGCAAAGATAATATACAAGTAAATGTCAGAAGTGATAACCTGTAGTCCACAAAGTCAAAAAGGTGTTTTTTTTTGTGCTACACAGTTCTAGTAAATAATTAGAAAGCAAGTAACCCACATAATTTACAGTCCATGGAACCAGGTTATCCTGTATCTAGGTGCCACTGCTTAAACTATGCTTAAACACAGAGATCATAAACCTTCACTTAGTGGTGTGCACAACACAGACAAATGCGGCAAAAAATCAGAAAATTTTATTGAAATGTAATAGCTTTCATCTCTCTCCATTAGAGACTTCATCAGGACAAATATACAAGTTACGTGATATGTTTTATATACAATTTGAATCATCACATGATCACTTAAGTTGCCTCCCCATCTACCCATCTATGATGTATAGTGCACATTTATTATGAAGGTTTTTTTCTTTTGACTATTCTTTTAACACATTTGGTGAATATTTGTGAAGAATTTCACAGTTTTTAAGCAATTTTAAATACCTGTTAGACGATAATATGATATGGAGTAACAAGAGTTAACAGAAGGGGTGGCAACTTAAGTGATCATGTGATGATTCAAATTTTATATAAAAGATATCAGGTGACTTGTATATTTGTTCTGATGAAGTCTCTGATGAAAGCGCTTAACATTTTAATAAATGTTTGGATTTTTTGCCACGTTTGTCTGTGTTGTACATACCACTAAGTGAAGGTTAATGTTCTTGGTCTTTATTTAATTCATTTACAGCGCTAATTCTGTTATTTATGCTCAAATACAATAAGCATTCAAATAAAGTTCAATAGCACTCCTTCAAAATATTTGCTAGTACAGCACATTTCAAGAAGTAAGATCAGACTCCTTGTGAAGAACCCCACTGTGGAAGCTCCAAATGGATCTGACATGTTGAATGCTCAGATAAAAAGCTCCACCTTAAATATGCTTTTTTAATCATAGTTTGATATCTTGTACTACATTACTGCAATAGAGTCACGTTAAGTGCTTATTATACTATAATATGCTGTACCACAAAATACTCATTACAGCAGACTAGTCATACCAATGTGCTCTTGATTCCAGTTTCACTTTCTATCACCCAGAATATATCCACTTCAAGTTCCATTTATAAGGCTCACCACTGACAAAAGGAATCCGGATTCTTTCCATCCTTATTTGGATAAAATACAGTATATACTGTGAGAAACAGTTATCTTACATTGCCTCTGCAGCCTGACACTTTTTATTTGTATTCTTTTATCCCAGAATTGCTCTTATTTGCTGTAACATCTACGCATCTCCTAAAAATGTAAAAGAATTAAAAGAAACTAGCTAAATTATGGGTTATGTTATGCTAAAACTTTGCAGGTCTTCAGCAGTTGACAAACTCCCCACTATACAATAAGTGTAAGTGTTAAACTTGTCTGGCTTCTGCAATAGCTTTGTATGACTCAAATCATCTCATGTATACCCTCATAATGCATCAGTTCCTGTAGAATTAACATACAAATCTTCAGTTCTGAAAATTGTCATATTCTGAAATTTTTCTTTTAACTTATGTACAGATGTTTTCCTGCATTACATTATTCCACTTTGTTTCACTATGGTCTGGAGAAGGCCATACAGCCTCATCAACATCAGCACCACTGTCATCTGAATTTCCTTCTTGTAATTAGAACTCCAACATCAGAAGTTAAACCAACAACATGGACATCACTGTTATCACTAGAAAAAAACACCCCAGCCCTCAGAATGACATCAAAGGCTAGTGGACATTCCATAGTGAATTATATGGAGACACAGCATTACACAATGAAAACAGGGAAAATAATTGCAAACCATAATACGATCATGGTGAAACTACAGAAGGAGGCATTACAGCAATACAACAACCATGGAAGTTAGAAGAGTGACAAAATCACTTTAAAAAGTAGCTTCAACTTGAATATGGACATGGACTAAAACACTTATGTTAGTACTTTTATGATGAGGCCATTAGACTGCTATAGCCATTTATGAATTGATGGGATACAACTTCATATTCAGGTACTGCAAACATAACCTATGCTATGAATATTCAGTTATTCCTTTTAGTCACTGTCAAATACCTGCAACCAGAATGTGTTCTTTTACTCTGTTTAATCATCCCTATAAGTATATTAGAGGGTCAGCCCAGGTTGGAAGGTTCGGAGACAAAGCCAGAGAGGCACGATTATGTTGGTTTGGACATGTGCTGAGGAGGGATGCTGAGTATATTGGAAAAAAGATTCTAAGGATGAAGCTACCAGGTAACAGGAAAAGAGGAAGGCCTAAGATAAGGTTTATGGGTGTGGTGAGACAGGACATGCAGGTGGTTGGTGTGACAGAGCAAGATGCAGAGGACAGGAAGAAATGGAAACAGGTGATCTGCTGTGGCGACCCCTAACAGGAACAGCTGAAAGAAGATGATATATATATATATATATATATATATATATATATATACACACACACACACACACACACACATACACAGGCTGACAAAAATTCCTTCCAGAAACATCAGTTGAGTTGAAGGAAAAAATGCTGGAATTATCATGATTTGTGGAAGGCAAATAGTAGAAATGACAAAATGGAAAGCTGCTCAAAGCTTTCTGGGCACTTAGCAACATCTTGGTGAGACTATATGTTTAAAACCTCTAGGATAAGAAAAACAACAATGGAAGAAACAGTTTTCTTATAAATTAACTGTCTTTAGGTAGTATTTTCATAATGGGATCAGTCTATGGGCAAACAGCTAGAACAATTTAAGTGGTTCTGTGTGAAAGAGTGACAGACTAGGAAGACTGGCCGGGTACTGTAGACTGAATATAAGATTCATAACTACTTTTAATGCTACTAGTTCTGATATATACAGAAATGTGTTTTATGAGGCATACCAAGGTAATTTATTTCATATGAAGAGGTGGATGAAGGTCTTTGCTTTACTTATCAAGGCTCAATGCAACAAAACCTTTGAATACATGTATTTTCATACTTAGATGTTTGCTTGCCAGTATTTACAACCATAAAAGAAAACGTGGTTAATTCCCTATGAAAAACATGTAGCAAACTTTAAAACATTTTATTTTGACAAAAATGTGATGCCAAAGTCAATTAAGAAAACTCATAATAAATACAGAAAATATGTAGAAGCATAACATAGCAAAATGCAATTTATTTTGGCCCTCTGGCTGAATGAAAACTATATTTTTCCAAAATATGTGTATGTTTTTAACCAGATAAATGGACTGCTTCAAGGACTATTTTTTATCCAGAGTGTAGGGCTGTTCATCATGTTACCCATGTTTTTAAACTGTGCTTCTCTTTAAAAAAAGATCTTCAGTGAAGTAAATTGAAATGCTGGATGACAACACCTGAAGCAGTATGGCTTACATTACAACAGCATTTACTTTATTTTTTATATTTTGGATACTCACAGATCAAAGACTAAATAATGAAATCCTTCTTCTGAAATACTGTCATGCAGTCGAACTGAAACAAAGAAACAAAACAAAACTGTCAGTAAAGCCCCAATCTCAACATCCAACAAGTCTCCCAAAAATGTTAGCTACACATAGTGCCTAAATCATTAGCAAATCACTACAATCACAAAGACATACCCCAAATGTCACCAGTTAAATAAAGGAAAAAGTTGCTTTCCATCTCATCTGGTTTACCTCACTGTCAGGCTCACAAGCTCTAATCTATCCAATACTAACAAATGCCTTCCCTTTCGCAACAGACTGACCCATCAGCCTTCATTAAGTATCAAACATGTAGAAGTGTATTTTATAAATTTCTTCACCAAGTAAGCTTACTGTTGCGACAACTATATCACCCCTAAGTTAATTAAACTTTTTTTTCTAAGACAGAAAAGTGCCAGCCACTTACTGTGGTATACTACTGGAAGATACTTGTCAGTAACTAGAGCAAGATGGCACAGACGCCAGTGGAAAAAATGCAAGATTACTTCCTTTATAGCAACTGTGTGTTTTCCTCAGGCAGCTTGACAAAGGAATTCAATCTTTCAGTAGATCACAAACTGCAGCCAGATGTCTGTGACAATGACTTTAGAATGTATGAATTACTTAAAAAGTGTTACAATAGAATAACTCAATGTCCAAATCCATCAAGATGTTATATTTGGAGCTCAAACATAAAACCTGTGTATATAAATTGGCATATCTCCCCTCCTAAAAAAATCTCCACTATCGCACATTTAAATATGCTGTAAATAAGCAAATGCATGTATGCTTAAGAATGTAGTCCACAGAATATGACTTAGGAAGCTATTCTTTTTCTGCTGCAGAAAAGCAGGAAGTGGATCAAACACTTCTAGGTAAAGGATATTACAGTAGTGTTCTGGCAATACATCTTTTACAGCTGTGTGCCATATACAGACATTAAGTAGGACACCAAACATCATGTGCTTTTGTGTATGGGAGGGTGGGATGTACAAGGTGTAAAACTACTAGTCATGGAAAATCAATTGATCTCATTGCCAAATCTACCATTTGGTCTGGTCTGTTATGTCCAAAGAACAGCATGTCATAAAGGTTTGCCGATTTACAACTGGCAACAGTAGAGATGTCAACACTGGGAACATATCTGGAAGCAGCAACAGATCCTGCTTTACTCCTGGTTGAGTAAGCCCTATGCTTGTTAACTTTTAGTTATGTACTCACCATAACTTCAGATGTTTGGGATCCATCTCGCCTACATTCTGACTGATGGGCTCGGAGCCGATACCTCGGCTGCGACTCGGCACGCTTATGCTATAGAGCGAGGCCTCTAATTGGCTGAGCTATCTTTATCCCAGGATGCACCACCACTAATCCCCCAGATCTTGTTTGTCCGCATACATGCACACATGCACAGCTTGATTATATAACATTGTTAGATGTTTCAAGATGAAACAACAGGATTCGGACCTTCTGATATCCTCTGATCTCCAAGGAAGGGGGAAGGAGGGTGGGTTATTAGAATGTAGATGGATCCCAAACATCTGAAGTTATGGTGAGTACATAACTAAAAGATGTTATGTGATCCTATCTCGCCTACATTCTGACTGATGGGACAGCGTCCTAGCACCTAAATCCCGGGTGGCTCATTGGAAAACACTCCTGAGCACTGTGGAACCAAATGAAGCTCGTCCTCTAGATGCCACATCCAATTTGTAGTGAGAAATGAAGGTATGCGGGGAAGACCATGTAGCCGCAGCACAAATGTCACTAATAGCAAGCTTAGAATGAAATGCTACCGAAGTAGCCATAGCCCTTGTAGAATGAGCCTTGACAGAGGTGGAAAGCTCCTTGTTAGAATAAACATAAGCTTGAGTAATACAGTCCCTGATCCATTTGGCAATAGTGA
The DNA here is from genome assembly GCF_019279795.1 of Protopterus annectens. Classification (NCBI taxonomy): domain Eukaryota; kingdom Metazoa; phylum Chordata; order Ceratodontiformes; family Protopteridae; genus Protopterus; species Protopterus annectens. The sequence goes on along the minus strand of NC_056743.1, from coordinate 1,298,051,462 downwards.
CCTTTGTGACCGCGTTGCCCAATTTGTTTTCTGAAAAGGACACAAACAACTGATCTGTCTTCCTTGATTGTTTGGTCCAACTGCCTGTGGACATCTAGTGTGTGGAAAATAAATTCCGCTTTATTGGAGTATTTTGGGAAAAAAACTGGGAGCTCTAATGACTGTTGCAAGCATAAAGTAGAACAGACTTTAGGAACGAAAGAAGGATTTGGTCTGAGGGAAACTCTGTCTGTATGAAAAACCAAGTACGGGGGTTTCACTGACAAAGCTTGAAGTTCTGAAACCCTTCTGGCTGAAGTAACTGCCACTAGAAAAGCTGTCTTCCATGATAGAAACTTTAAATCACAGGTAGCTGCCGGTTCAAAGGGGGAAGAAGTCAAGGCACGTAATACTATATCGAGATCCCATGGAGGTGCAGGATGAGAAACTGGAGGTCTTAATAGAGCAGCACCTTTCAAGAAGGTCTTACACAACCTGTTGCTCATTAAGGGTGGGTCTATGGATTCATGAAAATTAGAAATCGCTGCCAATTGTACTTTGATGGTAGAAACAGAAGAGCCTTGGTTGAAAAGAGAGGTTAGGAACTTGAGTACTTCTGCTACGGGAGTTGAAATGGGGTCCAGGCCCCAGAGTTGAGCCCATATAGCAAATCTTTTCCATTTGCTAGAATACAGTTTCTTCGTAGCAGACTTGTGGGCTGAAGACAATATGTGCACTACATCTGGGTCTAGTGCATGTCTCCTGACTATGGTTGGAAGAGGAGGAGCCAGGCCGTCAATCTTAATGTGTGTAGGGACTGGTGTAGTAGTCCCGACTGATGAATCAGTAGGTCTGGAACCTGGTCCAGGAACCATGGACCTTCCAGAGCATGTTTCCGAAGATAGGGAAACCAGACTTGACGAGGCCAGTAAGGAGCAATTAAGATCATCTTGCTCCCTAAGAGAGAAGCCTTCTGAATTACCTTGGGTAGGAGAGGAACTGGAGGGAAGGCATAAAGCAGGCCGGTGGGCCAAGGATGGACTAACGTGTCCATAGGGCTCTTCCCCGGAGCCGGGGTTAGGGAGAAAAAATCTTTGCACTTCGCATTCAGAGGAGTCGCGAAGAGGTCGCAGCACGGAACACCCCATTCGCTGAAAATCTGTCTTGTAATAGTCATGTTCAGAGACCATTCGTGAGGAGAGAGGATGGTTCTGCTTAACCTGTCGGCTATGACATTGGATTTGCCCGGTATGTGAGTAGCCACTAGGAAGCGTTTGGTCGAGACTGCCCATTCCCAGACCCTCATCGCTTCTCTGCAAAGAGGATAGGATCTGGTCCCTCCCTGCTTGTTCAGGTACCAGACAACTGACATGTTGTCCGAGTGAACAGCACGCCCTGAGGGAGGTAATAGTGAAGGGCTTGAAGAGACAGGAGTACTGCCCTCATTTCTAGGATGTTGATGTGGAGAGAGGCCTCTTCCGGATGCCATTTGCCCTGGACTGACCTGCCCAGGGAATGCCCCCCCCACCCCATCTGGGAGGCGTCCGTGGTCAAAGTGGCCGCCGGAGGAGGAAGAACAAAGGGTCATCCCTGATCCAAATTGGAGGACACTAGCACTAGCGAAGGTCCCGTCTGCAAGATTCTGTGATCCATATTAGATGATTGAGAGGGAATTCCTGAAAGGACCACTGAGTTGAAAGAAGCCACTGGAGGATTCTCATGTGTAACCTTGCCAAGGGAACTAGCAGAACTGTGGCAGACATCGATCCCAAAAGTTGCATGACCATTCTGGCTGGGGCTTTGGACCTGGGGAGTAAGGCTCGAACCTGATTTTGTATGATTTGAATTCTGTCTGCAGGTAGATAGACCCGCATCTGTTTTGAATCTATCTCTGCCCCTATGAATCTTATTCTTTGAGATGGCCTTAACACAGACTTTGGCCAATTGAAGGTGATTCCGAGGGAATTGCCCAGTGATGTTGTGGCTTGCAGGCTCCGTAGAAGTAGATGCTTGGAGGTGGCAGTTAGAAGCCAGTCGTCTAGATACGGAAACACCTGGAATCCTAGACTCCTCAAGTGAGCAGTCACTACTGCCAAGCATTTGGTGAACACCCTGGGGGCTGTGGTGAGACCAAAGGGCAGCGCACGGAACTGAAAATGACTGCTTCCTAGGCTGAAGCGCAAGTGTCTCCTGGACGTTTGATGTATTTTGATATGGTAATACGCGTCCTTGAGGTCTATGGAGCACATCCAAACACCTTTCTCCAACAACGGGAGAATGGTTTGTAAAGTGACCATTCGGAACTTGGACTTCTTGACTGAATGGTTTAGGTTGCTTAAGTCCAAAATGGGCCTTAAGTCCCCGGTCTTTTTTGGCACTAAAAAGAATCTTGAGTAAATCCCTAATCCGATCTGGTCTGCGGGGATCGGTTGGATGGCTCCTTTTTGCAGCAGTTTTGAAATTTCTATGGCTGCAGTATCCCGTTGACTGGGTGGCGGGTCCGGGATTCTTTTGGACTGAGGGGGGGGGACAACAGAATGGGATGGAGTAACCTCCGGCGATAATTCGAAGCACCCATCGGTCCTGAGTGATCCCTTCCCAGGCCTTTAGGTGCTTTGAAAAACGACCCCCGACTGGCTCCGGAGCAGCACAGTCGGGCAATCCCTCAGGGACTATGAAAGGTTGAAGAGCCACGAAAGGACTCGCGGTCTCCAGTGTTGCGGGGGCCTCTGCCGCCTCTGGGACGGCGTCTTCCTGATGAATTTCCCCCTCCTCTGCCTCTGGAGGGGGAACCTTCCTGCTGAGAGGGGTAAGACTTCTGCGATCTCCGGAACCACATCTTCCCTCCTCTTTTAGCCTTGGGATAAGGCCGAAAGGGAGTGGAAAATCATGCCCCTACGGCAGTCAGAGTCTTACCCTCCTGTTCACAGCGGGTAAGTGTGTCTTTCATCTTGGGCCCAAACAGGGAGGACCCATCAAAGGGGGCGTCGGCGAATGAAGACGAAGGCCTCTGCGAAATGACACAGGCGGAGCCAGGCTTGTCTCCGTAGAGCAATGCCTGTACCCGCCGCTCTACTCGCCCCTTCGGCCGCATACGAGATGAGCCTCATGGACGAGTTCGAAATGGATGACATTGTAGCCAGCTGAGATCCAACTGTCTGGGCCAGCTCCTCAGGCAGGTTACCTAAGAGGGTATCGGACAGCTCCTTAATCAGATCCCTCTGGAATCTCGTAAAGTGCGTCAGGTAGTTCGGAGACCTCAAGGTAAAGGCCGCTGAACTTAGGGTGTGCTTGCCGTACCGATCCATGCTCCTAGACTCCTTATTAGGAGGATGGACGGACGTAGAAGCCTCTGCTACATCCTGCTGTGCAGCAGATGCCACCACCATAGCATCCACAGCCACACCTTTCGTAAGGAACTCTCTATCTGGGGGTGCTGAAAGAAATTTGTTTGGACGAGCGGGCACCGGTTCCACAGAGTCCGGGTGTTCCCACGCCCTTCGACAGATCAAATCCAAGAGCTCGAAGGGCGGAGACACCCAGGAGGCGGAGGGCTGAGCCCCGAAGGCCTTCAGGAACACCGACTCATCAGCAGAGGGAGGTTTGGACTGCCAGCCACCTCGTTGTTTTAGGGCTTCCAGGATGTCTGCAAAGGAGACATCATCCGAGGACGACTTGGGGGACCCCTCTGCATCATCGAGATCGGTGTCAGATGTCAAAGACTCGTCAGGGGAGTCAACGTGCTTCCTCTTGCACGTTTTCTTCCTGGGAGGTTCTTCCGAAGAGGCTTCAGAAGGACCTCCAGGAGGGGGAGAAACCCCAGCGGGGGTAACCTGAGGCCCAGGGGCTCCACTGTCTGCTGACAGGGGAACTGCCAACGACCCAGTCTCCAAATGTAGGGAAGGAGCTGGGGAAACTGTGGAGGTAGCCAATGAAGATTTGGCTAGAGCACTCCTCATAGCCCTGAAGGCGGGACCACCAGAATCCTGGGAAGGTCCCCCCTCCGTGGCCACGACAGTGGACGGTACTCCCGCCGACGCACCAAGAGGGAGACTTGGGACCGAAGGTATCAATCCCGAAGCCTCCCCCCGAGGGCCAAAGGAAGAAGTCCGTGCACTGAACTCCGACCCAGGAGCCGGAGTTGGAGCAAGGGTCGGGCCTGACCCTAAAACCTCCACTGGTTCCGCCAACACCTGCTCCAACGGTGCCGAAGCTGTTGGAGGAGGAAGTACAGTAAGGGAGTGGACCATCGGCTCCGAAGCCAAATGGGCTGGAGCCGAAACCATCTTTTGGAACACCGGAGACTGGAAAAGTCGAAGGAGTACCCTGTCGATGTCCGAATCAGACATCCTGGAAGATCTCGAGGATACCGATCGGGCCCGAACCGATTTCTCCATCGGCTCCAAAGGGCTCGGGGACCGGCTCCGAAAGGACTCCACAATTATCGGCTCCGAGGAAACCTTCAAGGAAATTTCCCTTGGCGCCGATAAGGACTTCGGCTCCGAGGGGGAAGTGTCTGAGCCGATGACCCTTATCGGCTCCAATATCAGTGGAGCCGATGAGGGTGACCGCCTCGATGCTCCAGACCTCGGCTCCGAAACCAGAGGGGTCGAGGCTGGAGGCATCGAGGCAGACCATTCCGACCTCGGCTCCGAAGTCCGTGGAGCCGATGGAGAAGTCTGCTTACCTTTTTTAGCCGTCGGTTCCGACTGACTGGTCGGAGCCGGCGCTTTCCTCTTCTTAGAAGGAGATGGAGAGGAAGATAAAGCCTCCTCAAAAGAAGGCTTGATTAATCCTTTAAGGATTAATTTGTTTTTCCTCTCCTGGAGGACTCGGGAGGAAAATGCATGGCATACACTGCACAATTCCTGGAGATGTTTGGCGCCAAGACAATAGACGCACGAGGAGTGGTCGTCCATTGTGGACATTTTGAACCCACACCTCATGCACTTTTTAAACCCGGAGGGTTTATGTTCCTTAGACATAGTTGAGCAGAAAAAACAGACCACAACAGTAAACTGTAAAACAGTTTTAAGACACAGGTACAAATAAGTATGCTCGTACTCAGAATATTTTAAACTGAAAAACTTTTTTTTTTTTTTTTTACAGAAAAAAAGAAAAGGGAAGAAAACAAGGAGGGTCAAGACCCTCTAACTCAAACGGGTACTTGACCCACACACAACCACTAAAGTAGTTAGTACAGGGGAAGGCCCCTCTAACTTAAACGGAACCTTCTCGGACAGGAAAAATAAAGCAAAATTCAATAAAACAACAAGAGACACACTCGTACACAAAAAATAGCCGTTAAAACAGCTTTTGGGTTGAAAAGAGATAACTACTGACAGGAAAAGAGACTATTAATATAGTACTTAGCCCAGCCAATGTTGAGACCACGTCCAAGCTCTGTAAGCGGCAAACGAGATCTAGGGAAATAGTGGTGGTGCATCCTGGGATAAAGATAGCTCAGCCAATTAGAGGCCTCGCTCTATAGCATAAGCGTGCCGAGTCGGAGCCGAGGGATCGGCTCCGAGCCCATCAGTCAGAATGTAGGCGAGATAGGACCACATAACATCAAATGCTTGACTACAATCTGTTAACAGAATCCAAAGCACTAAACAAACTGCAAAGAGCCCTGCCTAACTCACCCTAATCCCACTGGTAAGACTACACATTAAAAATAAATCCACGGGATCAGGTTATGCATTCATTTTTTTTCAACACAGCAACTGAAAGCCCTTTAAATATTCAGGGAATGCATTCACGTCTTTCTATGGGAAAATGTTCTGTACAACAAATGTTTCATGTCTTCTCAATACATAAAGAGAAAGAAAAAGACTTACATTTTAGGGCAGGTCATGTACATGTCAGCGTACATAATTTACTCTGCCAATGGGGAAGCTTAGGCAAACATGTTGGCTCCAAATCCTGCTGCTGGAACAAGCCACAGAATGCCTGTTGTGTGCCTTGCATACCCCATAACCAACAAAAAGAGAGAAACTAAGGAAATAGGCTAAGGACCACAAAATGGAACCCATCCAAGTCCCAAATCAGCGAAAAACAGCAGAACGTTGGATCAAAGCAAAACTTGAATTCCAAATTGCAACGAAAAATTTAAGTGCAAACATACAGTAGATAAGTGGTTTCGTCCCCTCATAGGAACACCATCAGATAAATTAAAAAAACAACATCCACTGATTAAAGTGGCAACTTTCCACTAATGCATATAACTGGCTCGGTCTGAATGAACAAGCATCTATTTCTTGTCTTTTAAAATGAAAAGCTTTACAATGTTAAACATTTTTATACTGAATTTTAGAGTTTTTTTATCTGTGTATTCCTGTAGTTTTACACTTAATATTTAATAATGATGTCTCCATTATTGAAACATTACTTAACTGTAAGGCACTGCTTTTAACATTTTATGATTAACCATTGGGGTTTGTGTTGCATTGTGTGGGTACATGTCCTGTTTTTATGAATGAAAGTGCTAAGCTTTTCGTTTTCTGGTATTATTGCTTTAAGAACAGCTGATTGTGATTTGTGGGGGGGGGGGGGGTTGGCTGAATGAGCGCATCTGATTTTTTATTTTGAAATTAAGTGTTTATTTTTTCAGATGATGTTTTTAACTTATCTGATGATGTTCCGTTTTATAGTCCTTAGCCGTTTTACCTAGTTTATCTTTCTTTTCGTTGTTTGTGGAGTTTTTTATGGTGCAAGGTACTCAGATGGAATCCAACTCCTAGATGTTGTTTCCTGAAAGGGAGAACATGGACTTAAGTGAAACTGTCAGTAATTTAACTTTATTACTGTAACAAATATCACAAAGTTGATTCACTAATGTCACAGCAAGCTATTGGCTGGCGTTACTTGCCAAATAACCCCAGTATTCATAAAAATGTGAATTCTTCTCTCCCACAGCAGACACATTCAAGTAGTTCCTTTTTGGTGTCGTCTGTCAATGTGAGTATGAATAATACAAATAATGGTTCTGTTTTGAGGAATACCTCTAGGAACGGCTCTAGCATGAATAATGACTTTCTTCAACTTCCAGGACTTAGAGAATGGTAGAAAGCCAATATTTGGACTGATGGAATACAGGACCAAGGTGTGACATCACTGGATGAACACGCTGACGAACTGGATTACAAGTACTACAGCTTGATAATGCTTTCTTTATTGAGTCGATTAAGGCTAATATCATTCTGAAGGGGTTGTGTACATGGCATTTTCCAAATGGACTTATTCCCGGGTCTGCAGTGCATAAAGATCTTCTTTCCCTATTTGACCATCATGGGAAGGAATATATGGAGCTGATCATCAGACACAATAATATGACTTGAAAATCTTAGTGGTGAGATTGAGCAACTTAATAATCTTATTACCTGGGAAAATTCTTGACAGTTTTATATGTGAACATATATGCATTTTTTAGAGTATTTATCAGCAGGTCTACATTATTAGAAATTGGAAAATTAAGAAGCTGAAAATGAATAAAAAGGACTATATGGACAATAGAGCATACCCTGACCCCCCACAAGCCCACATTTGGAGTAACAGATTTAATTCTACTCCTCTTGACAAAAATATTGACTTGGATGGGGAACCATAATGACCTGCACAGGATCCTATGCATAGCTCCATGGATTTGGACCAAAACAGTTTTTTTTTTTTTAGATGAGCAGGAATGGCCCCATCTTGAGACGAGCAGGAAAGGCCCCATCTTGAGACATTCTAAACGGATTCGGAACTTGCAGAACAAACAATAAAACACCTGGAACCAACAGAATACATGGAATCAACAGAGGAACTTCATTGATTCACAGGAACAAGGCAATTTCAAAAACAACCGGGCAAACTATTACAACACCAACCCCATTGGGCCCAGCAGGAGAGGGAAAGGGGGCATTGGAACAACATGAGCAGGAATCACTTTTAAGTCAAAGACATGTGAATGGCTCACTGGAGAACAATGTGCTTTATATTCCACCTTGTGTTATAGTCAAGATATCCAATGATGATGTTTCAGTGTATAATTTTCATCTTTTAAAGTGGTTATGGAATGTTGTGATTTGTTATCCCATGGCCTTTCCTTCGTTCTGAACAAGCCAATAACCATAGCTAACACACCTTGTGAACTTGAAACTTCTTATACATAAATTAAACCATCTACTATTGTTTCAAGATATGGACAATATAGTTCATCCATTTAAAATTTCAAGCTTATATAATCTCCCTTACCTCCCCCTTTTGTCCTGTTTTGAGAAGATTTCCAAAATGGACATATGGGATCAATTTAAGACGAAGGTTAAGAAGACATTTTTCATACAATTTGAACAGAAACTTGCAAGATTGAAGAAATTAAGAAATAACTGTAATGTCAGGATAATGCAACCTGACAAAGGAGGGGGACTGGTCCTGATAAACAATAATGACTATCATTTGAAAATATTAAGCATTTTTGAGTCACCAGGTTATGAAAAAGTATCTCTGAATGAGTGCAACATTGCTCATCATAAAATTAAGAATGATCTTAATGATTTATTCACTGAATAATCTATTACTATAGATGAATTTTTTTAACAGTCCTTTATCCAAAAATTCCCACCATGTTTGTTCTGCCCAAAATACACAAGAACATCAAGCAACCACCTATGAGACCCAGTGTGGATGGGAGAGGGTCTATTACACATCCTCTAGCTAAATTCCTGGACAGTCACTTGAAATGTTTGGTAGCACAAGAGAATCGTGTTCTGGGAGTTTTTGCAGATAATTAATGAACTACTCTACAAAGATTCTTATACATTTATTACCATCAATGTCTGGGATTTATATTCTGTCATTCCACATGAACTGGTCAGAGTGGTTTACTGAAGTGTTACAAGAAAAATGAATTGTACAGGACTGCATAAATGTTTATGAAAGCTTTTTAGAGATTGTGTTAAAAAACAATTTTATTAAATTTGGGAATTAACTTTATATACAACATACCGCTGTAGCAATGGGGGCCGTATGTGGTGGCCTACTTGCAAATATTGTTATGATTGAGTGGGAAAAGAAATTTATCT